>NC_081411.1:37380639-37665639 GCF_030272615.1 Cryptomeria japonica | reverse complement strand
CTATAGTTGGTTTAAATTTTCTATTGAAAGGGAATAAAATAAGTGTAGAAATATTTGATTATAGAGTTTGGTGATGGTATGTGCCATTTATCTTTCATGTCAAATGGGGAGATATACTATGAGAGAGGTATTGTTGAAAGTGGGAGGATATGAAGATATAGAAGTAGATAAAATTGCATTATATACATAATAGTGAGTGTTACTATCAATGATAAAGTGGGCTATTTTTTAGAATATGTGTTGTCATTGATGTCAACCTGGTATCTAACAATATATGTTATTCTTGAGTGTTGCTTTATTTGATTCATAGAGAGTCATGGCTAGATTATATCTTAAGTTGGGTGTTGGAGTAAATAGTTAATCACCTAATAATTAATTAACTGTAGGCTGCTTTACTTTATGAACCTAAGCTAAACTTAGGAAATTATTTTTATTATATTAGATTGAGCTAGTTATATGTTATTTTGTCTCATTACATTAGATGATAACATTTTTCATTGTTTAATATGATCCTTCATAATGATGAAATATTTCATTTCTTTGATTCAGATAGTTTTTGTACCTTATTGGATTGGGAATCTCACCATTCCTATTAATTGAGTAATTTTTCTTCCATTGTTGGTTCATTGAGAACTTCCAGTGAGTCATTGTGGTAGGTGGCTAATTGTCTTCATAACTTTGATTCCTATTTATTAAAAATTGCATACTTATGTGTAGCATCTCAAATTTTATATTTGGAAGATCAATTTGATGGTTCATCTCTTTTATTTGATGATAGTGATGGCACAACTATTATCACATCATTTATGTCTTTGGAGCTAGTACAACATAAGTTTCTATTTGATCATGGTTTATCACCTTGTATTGGGATTGGGCATGCACCTAATTGGATTGTGACATTGTCATCATCTACCAAGGACATGACAACATATAAACATAGATTAAGGAGATCATCATACATTTTGATCTTACTTCCTATTGATGCTTATTCAATATGGGAAACATTCATGCATTTGTACTTGGTATATCTTCTTCCCAAGGGGATAATTGTTGTTTTTAAGTATTTAGGCATTCACCATTTTTATAAGATATTATACATTATTAATTGTATTTTCATGACATGTGTATTCCTTGGGTGCTATTATTGAGTGCTTCATACAACATCATTTGTTTGTATATTTTTTGTTATTTGGAGAGGACTTTTTACCCAAATCATTTTCCCTTTTTCTCTATTTGTAAGCAATTTGCATTGTACATGGGTACCTAACATGGCTTAGTAGCTAGGACCCATAATAATATGCACTCACTTGCATAATAATTTCCTCCCTAAGTTGCACACAAAGGGAGGTTTTGATAAGAAAAAGGTCTTGTACCTAGTAAATCTCTTGTATCTAGCTAGTTCCTAGTAAGGGACTTATTCACATGTTAAGTTTAATAAGGCTTAAAATGTTTCTATAGAAGCCTTAGTTGTCTAGTAAGATCTTATCATATGTTATTTTATGGATTTTATTTAATTCTAGTTACTTGGGTCATTTAATAATTGTTTGAGGTAGTTATCTGATAACATAGGATTAAGGAAATTTTTAAAATCTTGACTAATCATATGTCTCAACCTTGTCTTAATAAGAAAGGAGACTCATTATATATTTCGTATTCAATCAATCAATCTCACATTGTTGAGGCAAGACTTTCTTGCCATTTTTTTCTTGTGGAAGATATTTTTGTGAAGTAGTTGATCCTTGGGTGTATATATATATATATATATATATATATATATATATATATGGAGCTTAGTAAATAATTTATTTGAGAATAAATTGTTCATAATATCAAAATTAATTGACTAAAATTTTGTTCCATTCTAACACTATATTAGGGCACCCTATGGAATTCACAAGCCATGAAATAATAAAGGTATTGATGATTTGGATCTTTTGAGAAAAAGGGTTCCCTATAAAGACAAATAAAATAATAAACACTAAAATGATTCAAAATAAAAATATGTACACATACAAAGTTACCGCAATCAAAAAATCATCGCTCCCAAAATATTTTTCTTTTTAAAACAATATTACCTTTAATCAAATGGAGAGATAAATATACAAGAGTGGTCATCATGACATAAACCATACTATATTATAAGAGGTAATACATTGTAAGAATAGGATTATATGAGAGTCATGACAAGTAGAAAGAGTATCATATGTTTCAAATATATCATGATATGTACCTTCATCACAAAATGTGTTACTTATAGGAATTGTCGATACAAATAATTTAGTTTTGTCCTTCATAATAGATGTAACACAAGCATAGCCATATAAAGGAGAGTTGGTCAAGGACATAATGTAATTAGGATAGACAGAACTACTACCATATTCTAGAAAGAAAGAATGTAACATTAAATAATCAAGGAAGGTTGAAGTAAGAGTATCCAATATAGAATGGAAAGTTACTATCAAATCTTTTTGAAGAAAGTGGATACATGTGTCCTAGTCTTGTTTCTTCTATAGCTTGTCATGAGTGATTGAAGGAAAAATTTGGATCACATGTCACAAACTCTGTAAATATGTCATAATTAGTAAAGAAAACATGAATAGATGCAAATAATTTAGGACAATGAAAATCTAAGACGTAAAAATAAGGGTCTACCAAAGAATGTAGAGTTCAAAAGGGTATGCAATAAATTTAGAGAAAACCCCTATAAGAGTAATTAGATGATATGATACAAATTATTATAGATAAAAAATTTCATCTTAATTCAAATCTTAAATATATAGCCTAATGTGAATGCAAGGGTATTTATGTGTGTGAAAACTGGGATAAGTGAGTATAAGAAAACCAACCCATAAAAAATACCAATTAAGTAGACATATATATAATGAAACTCAAATGAAAAGTACAATTTTAAGCCCCAAAGAATTATATGCAATTTTAATGTAATGAGAAAAAATAGGAAAAGGGGCTTTGTTGCTTATGATTCGAAGCATCTTTGCCAAAAATACAAATGAAAATTGACTTTTTTATGTTTTAAAAAGTTATAGTTGCAATAAATAATAATACTTATCTCTGTAATAGAAAAATGTATATAATCTAGAATGACCTAGTAATTTAGACTCTTTAATGTTATACAAATCAATGAGGACAATGAATATTTATTTTATATTTATAGAGATGAATTGATGATAAGAAAAAACTTTTTGATTTCATATCTTTGACATACATGCAAACTTGTGCTATGCAACTAGAAAGTCATGTTCTCTTTGCCTCATGTTATATTATATCTTTTTCCTTCTCTAATATCTATATATTTATAAATACTTTTGTAGGTAATTATTATTGTAAGAGGACATACTCCCTTAGGTTAAGCTATAAGATATATATATATATATATATATATATATATATATATATATATATATATATATATATATATATATATATATATATATATATATATATATATATTCAAATTTGAGAACCCTTCAACCATGCACATTCTCCTATGAATACTCATGTCAATCTAGATTCCTTTTGCTAATTTCATTAAATGATAGGCTTTGACTTGGGGGCTTGGAGCCTATAAATTCAATGTCCATAAAAAAATTTAAGACTTAAAAAATAGAAATCGCAAAAATAAAAGGAAAAGAAAATAAAATAAAAATTAATTTTGTAATGATGACATTTATATTTCAAAAAATCAAATGAACTTTGAAAAATTGAAATATTAACTCTTCAGCCATGCACATTCTCCTATGAATACTCATGTCAATCTAGATTCCTTTTGCTAATTTCATTGAATGATAGGCTTTGACTTGAGGGCTTGGAGCCTATAAATCCAATGTCCATAAAAAAATTTAAGACTTCAAAAATAGAAATTGCAAAAATAAAAAGAAAATAAAATAAAAAATATTTTTAATTTTGTAATGATGACATTTATATTTCAAAAAATTAAATAAACTTTGAAAAATTGAAATATTAACCAACAAAATAATACTATTCAAAGTGTTAATTTTTTTTCCTAATGTCATTTAGGAATTATACATATTTCTTTATTAATATCTTTTATCCTCATCTATATATTTGTACTATCACTTTATTTATTATATCTATATATTTCTATGCACACACTTCTACATTGACTTGGTCCCTTTCTTGTTTTAGAGCAAATTCACAATTTTGGTCAAAAACTCATTCTAGATTTAAATTTAGTTGATTCCCACCGAAAATCATTCCCTCCGAGGGCTTGGTAAACACAATTATGCATGTTTCATTACTATGTCTTCACCTTTAAAGGCATTCATCTCAGATTCCCATGATTTTATAGCTATATTTGCATTTCAGATACCCATGAATTTCCAATGGACATCGAATCTTTAGGCTCCAAGACCTAAAGCCAAAGCCTATCATCCGATAAAAGTTTATTTTAAGTCGATGGCAAGAGAACTTCCCTGGCATAGTTCCAACTTTTGTATTTGATTCGCATAGAGCCTCGATGGTAGCACATAGTTTAAATAATCATAACTTCATATTTGCTCACGCCACCTCCTGGATAGACTGCGCATTTTCCGTTGTGACTTTTGTATTTAATTCACATAGAGCCTCACGCCACCTCCTGGATAGACGGCACTTTTCTTGTTCTTATTTTCTAAAATATAGCAATTTGTGGCCTGTCGTAGATGACGAGTAGTGATCGAGTAATAACGCGGTGAAAAATTGTCTCCTTTCAAAAGCTCAGGACAGGTGGGACGGAAATACTTCAATCTACAATCCAAAGCGCAATGATCTGTTACGTCTGTCATAAACACTAAATAAAATATGCATTCCACCATAGTCACGCAATTGAAAAAAAAGGTTTTCGACGTATGTTGGGGTTAGCATTTTTGTCTGCCAAGGTCCTTTCAATGGCACCAATTTGATGGCCGTAAAAACGTTTTTAGATATATTAGTTTTAAAGAGAATCAAAATTTCAGAGATTGTATTACATGAAAAGTGAGGATTAATTATCCAAAAGAATCTGTTTGATGATTGATGTAATTATGAATAGACGAGTTAATGAAAACTTAGATCTATTTATATGAATTTTAATACTAGGATTTTAACATTGATTTTGTTTATAGGTTCAGTGGCATCTTACTTGACAATGATTATAAGATACATATGTTGTACATGTGGAGGTAGGTGTTCCATTTTGAGGATCTTGACAAGTGTCATGTTATGATAGCCTATGATAGATTCTATGACATATAGCACAAGTGGCAAGAGATACCTTTCTGCATGGAGAAGGTAGGGGCCCAAGTTGGGTTATGAGATGTTGTAAGAAAATAAGCTAATAATAGTTAGTTATGACATATTCTCTTACACATGTAAGCGTTGTAAGTTATGATATGTGTAAGATGTGTAAGAACATTTGTCATACCCAAAAATAGTAAATTTTGGGTGCCCAACTTTGGAGATTTGTATGAGAAGTCATTTGGAGATGTACATGTGTCATTTGCATAGTTTTCGATGGCTGAAAAATAAAGGCTAAATATTTTGCATGACCCCATCCTCTTGCTTCATCTAGAAGTTTCATTTTTTGTTGTATCTCTCTATCTAAGGTAGTCTTGGAAAGTATTAGTTATGTAATGTTGGCAGGTGGACTGTTATGCTGCTGAAATTGATTCACAGAGTTGCTAGATTGATTATTGGAGAGTCTTGTTGAAGAATTAGCATATTGCTATTGTATTGTAACTTTTATTTCAGTGGTTAAAAGTATTATGCTTTTGGAGCATGGCAATTTTTCTCCCTAATGGGTTTTCCCCAAAATATATTTTATGTTCATTATTGTATATCTTTACGCATGTTCATTATTTCCTTGTGAATGTGTTTCTATTTTTGAATTAGTTAAGATTTGTAAGAAAATTTGCACTATCTCCCCCACTAGATAAGTGTTAGGAAGCATTTTCTACATCTGAGGATCCTTTTAGTTAGTATAAGAGCTTGGCTATTTTTAGTCTCGTTGTTCGATAGTGATTTTTATATACTGCTCACAATTTGAGTGGTATCTTTTGTAGTGTAATGGTTCAAATTTGAAAATTATGGTTTCAATGATAAAACCACAAACAATCCCATATTGACCAAAACAATGGAAAAGAGGGGTGAACCTAATAGATCTAGTCTCAATTCTACTAAGGAATGACTAAGAATTATGATTAGATTCCCTTGAATTGGGAGTTTGACTTCATCTTTCCAAGGATTGAATTGAATTGATTGAAGTTAGGGCAAAATAAGTGATAATGAAGTATTCTGATAGAAATAGTAACCTTCAGATATCCCCCTAAATCGTCAACCCTGATTTGGGCAAAATCAAATGTTTGGAACATATTCTCAGGAATTTGGGCAAATTTTTCAAGACCAGGTAATATCAATTCGCCATGGTCCTCTAAATTTTATGCCATTAAAATTTGAACCTATTCATATCTATGAACTCTATTAGTCCTCCCAAGTACAACTTCACACTTCTTTTCTATAGATAGAAAGAAAGGAAAATATGTTGGGGATAGGGGTTTGCCTAAGTCAAACACCAAATTAGGAATTAACCTTGAATGAAATAGCGTAAATACTAAAATAAATGTTGAATAGTGTATATGGTGAAAATGGATAACAATAATAACGATATTGAAAGGCTAAATGAATTCAACCACAAAACCCTAGCCTAACAACAACAAAGATCCACCAAAGATCCACCATAACATATGAAGATTACCTAAGACAATGCAAATCAAATGAAATCACAAAGATTATACCATCACATGTCCAATAGGGTTTGGATCTCCATCTTTCCTATATCCATTGATCTTGCTTGATATATTTGCTCTCAGATTTTATGTGCACAAGAGCTCAACAAAGAACGGAATGTGGTTGCAAGTAGGATCGTAGTGTAGTCAATTGATCAAGTAGTTCATTAGTTAGCGTTTGATAATGAAGGAAGCATCTCCTTATACAGAAGACACAATATGAAATGGAGGGATAAGATTGAGAGGTGTAAAAGGAGGTCGGCTATGATTAGAGGGTAGGTAAAGAAAATAATAAAATAATGAAAGGGGTGGGTAGTGTATGAATTAAGAGATGAATGACATGTGTCATGAGTAGAAAAGGCTAATGAATTAATTAAATAAATAAAGATTTATTTAATTAATAGAAGAAGTGAGATAAATTAAATAAATAAGATATTTATTTAATTTAGGAAAAGGATAATTTAAATAAATAAATGTATTTATTTAAATGAGAAATAAGGCTAGAAGAGGATAAATGAATTAATTAAATAAATAAAGATTTATTTAATTAATAGAAGAATTAGGCTTAGAAAATTAAATAAATAAAATATTTATTTAATTAGACTGGACAATTTTGGGTGTCTACATTTTGCCCCTCTTTGAGACAATGCGGCTTGTCGCGTTGTTTCAAAGAAGTTAAGATGAACTGATACAGAGTTGCCCCAAGATGGGAATGATATGCCCCCTTGAGAGATTGGATGAAAAATGGCTGGAAAGATTGCAGACAACCTCTCGATAAGAAAGAAAGGCTAGAATGGACTGACCGGATAAAGTGACAGAGTCACAGGATAAAGAAGACCGACTCAAGACACGAGGGCTAGGGCTAGGGTAGTCTATAAGATAGACCACGGGGGAAAATACATCCTCATTGTCATCCACACATCTAAGAGATCAGAGTGCAGAGCGAGAATAGAGCAACAGCAGTCAGCAGTGATGGCCTTCATTCACAGATTCGACCACGTTCGTCGATTCTAGAGGCCAGCAGAGACAGGAGAGCCGGTAAGTACCACCAAACTGTCTCGTACTTCAATGCATTTATCGTTGTCATTAATGCATGGTAGATAGGGTAATAAATGCACTTAGAATAGGGTCCCAAAAATATCAAAAAACATCCAGGCGTGTCTGCGTTGGTGCCAGGCACGTCTGTGTTTGTGCCAGGTGCGTCTGTGTCAAAAAACACATCTGTGATGAATGCGATCACGTGTATGATGTGGAGGCGCGTCTATGCCAAAGAGGAACATCTGTGTTGCCCAGACGCATCTGTGTAGAGCATAGGAACTTCTGTGTCTTTCAAGAACAACTATGTAAAATAGGCGCGTTTATGCAGTCTTCAAGCACATTTGTGTCTTCTAGGTCAAATCAATAGTTCTATGATGAACATACGCTGTCGATTGGATAAGATGCTGAGAGGATACACTCGAGCAGGTCCTCTAGAGAAGACTAGAATAGATCAAGGCACTTTGTGATGAACAATAAGTACCAAGATAGAGTACTTTGTGATGAACAGTGAGTACTAAAATATGAGCAGCACTTTGTGATGAACAGGGAGTGTGAATGTGAGCAGCACTTTGTGATGAACAGGGAGTGCATAACACGTAGTACTTTGTGATGAATAAGGAGTACCACTAGGATAGATAGCAACACTTTGTGATGAACTGTGAGTGTCACGAGGATAGATAGCAACACTTTGTGATGAACAATGAGTGTCACTAGGATAGAATACCATATGCATTTAGATAAAAAAGTAGCATTTTGTGATGAACAGTGAATGCCACTATGACTGACATGATTGATTTGCTTGACTGCAGGAGTATTTGCTAATGTTGGAGTCACGGGAGAGATTCCCATCGACATAGAGATTGCGACCTGAGTTGACATTCAAGGACCGAGCTACTATTGAGGCTATGGGTCTGAGACATGTTCTGTATGTGCCTAAGTTTCAGGCGACCATGGGACTGCTAACTGCACTGGCAGAGAGATGGCACTCTGAGACATCTACGTTTCATTTGCTGATGGGTGAGATGACAGTCACCCTAGAGGATGTATACAGGATTTTGAGGATATCGATCGATGGGGAGCTAATTCCCTATGATCGAGATCGAGATAGAGACAGGGAGGCCCTGAGATGAGTGTTCCGGGACCCAAGATTGGAGATGAGGGTAAGGCATGTGGCTTGGGACACCATGACTACTACAGAATTAGCACTACAGCAGTGATAGGAGGAGCGATCAGTGGGTTCCTGTGTCCTGATAGAGCGACACGAGGGTTGGTTGTAGGCTAGGGAGGAGCATTGGAGACATTGGTGACACAGCACACCAGATATGCCTAGGGACCGTGTGTGCTAGCACACCTGTACTATGAGTTGCATTAGTTTGTGTACCACAGGTCAGTGGGATTGGGTTGCAGGGTGACATTGTTGCAGGTGTGGGCTTATGAGCATCTGCCAGTGACAAGACCGATACATTTCAGAGACAAAGGTCACGGGCGCAATTTTGTTCACTTGTACGACATGATCACCTCACAGCCACAGATTGGCAGGTTAGAGCACTAGCGGCAGGTGATAGATGATATTGATGTGGTCATATGGAGGCCATACCTGGGATGTGAGCAGTGGGAGGATGATGCGGTAGAGCTTCCTTACACTTTTCAGAGCAGGTACCTGATTGGGTGGATGCCCTATGTGCTGGAGAGGTAGCTAGTGGATAGGGTGGGTAGGTAGTTTCGTAGGATTCAGCAGATGCCACGGGGTTCAGGGATGTATGCACGGACTGTTAGAGATTAGGCGCAGTTTGGGCCCCTATTATCATATGATCAGGCAGTTACATAGCTTGTAGAGATGATTCCCCTACCCTGGGACATGTGGCCGGAGATCAAGGATGTCGACATGGATGCCGAGTACACAACATACTAGGCCAAACATCCATTCCCACGCCTGACGGATCCAGGAGAGCTATTAGAGGGAGATGGTGGTGGGGATGATGATGATGATGGAGCCGATGGGGGCAGAGGCCAATGGAGGAGGAAAGGAGCAGTTGGAGAGAGGAGGGTTGCACCGCAAAGGGAGGGTGGAGAGGAGAGACAGGCTCAGGTGGTGAGGGGTCGCGGTGGATTACCGCTAAAGGTGCTAGCAGCACAGGGTCCTAGGTAGGTGCAGGTACAGGGATAGATACAGGGACAGGTACCAATACAGGCACCAGCATAGATACAGGCACAGGGGCAGGCATCTGTACAAGGGGAGCCACAGGGGACTGAGGTAGAGGAGGATGAGTTGACGGAGCTGACGGAGATCTACCAGGGATAGGCAAATGAGATCCAGGACCTGGAGAGGGAGAGGGATAGGCTCAGGAGGCGGCTCAAAGATACTGAGTGAGAGTGAGACTAGGCCATTCAGCGCTACATAGAGGCTGAGATAGCACTGAGGGCTGGGAGATAGGCAGTAGAGGACACAGGGTCTAGATATGCCTATGTTCTGTGGGCAGGGGAGGAGATTGCCTACTGGCGAGACCTCTATTATGGTGCAGTGCCAGCCGATCAGTGGGCGAGGAGCTTCCATAGACCATCGTGGACAACGACAGCTACGGGAGGGAGCTAGAGGAGACAGGCGTCTAGTGGTGGGGTTATGGGTTCTCCACCACCACCAGATAGAGGGGACAGGAGGGATGATCCTAGGGCGGGTCCTTCAGGGGCTCAGATTCCATCAAGGTCAGGCGGCTCTAGGGAGGGAGTTCATCATAGCCGTAGAGGGCTCCCTATGTATCAGTATTGTACCATTTTTGTATGATGATGTAGACACCTTCAGGTGATTGTAGGCATATGATATTTGACATCATTGTATCATGACACTGTTGATTATATATATGAGATGATTCATCTTTGCAGTAGCTATATACATGTGTACCTATGTGATGAGATGTTATTATGTGATGGTTATGATATGGATGCAAATATGTATATGATGCAATGCAATATTTTTGTTCTTTTATGTTTTAAAATATTATGCCAATGCAAATGTGAATGTATGAAATGCCAATGAGTATGATAATGCAAATAAATATTTACATGATGAGAATGTAAGATTACTAATATGTGTTATGTGCAGGATGTGATGCAATTGTGATATCTATATGCATGTATGAAATGCTTATATGTGGTAATACAGGTGCAATGAAATGCAAATGTTTTTGGTGTGTCATTATACTTAGTCACGTGATAGTAGGCTACACAGACTCGAGAGGGATGATGGAAGTCAATCAAGAAAGGGGGATGAAAGATATAAGATATGAAAGTGAAAGAGCTTCTTGTGCATTATCATCATTGATAATTGAGGCATATGTTTGACCCAGAAAGTCATTGTACCCGTTTGCATGGAGATAAGACAGTCACAAACAAGGAATGCCCCAGTTCACACTAGACTCACAGTGTCCTCATATCCTTGGACAAGTCATAGCATTACTAAGAGACAATCCACAGACAGCAAATACAAATAGGTGACGATACCCCATCCTTGCCTTTCTAGTCAAAGACATCCTGGAGATAGAATCTCTAGTCAAAGACATCCCGGAAAAGTTAAAAGACATGTCACCAAAAAAGATGAAATCAAAAGAAAACCAAGACTCGACACCAACATCCACTGTAGTCTTCAAGTCTAGTGTCTCTTGTCACTTGTATAAGTCTTATTTGATTGTGGTCACAATGTTTACTTTCACAAAAATGATAGATAGCATGGAACCATATGTTGTCTGAGTCTATTGAAAGATTTGATTTTGTTGAAGCCCATTGTTGCTGCTGTATCTCATCTTAAACTGACTGAATCCATGAAATTGATACTTTATTGCAGAGAAGGTGAAACTTTATTGCGGATCTATAATGCAGATGCCGCTTTATTATAGATTGTGCATAGATAGACTAAAGGAAGCTGGAAGAAACTATACTCCTTGAAACATGTGATGTTCTCAGTTCCACACCCATCACTAGACGTAGGATTTGCTTTAGCCACAGATAGGATCTAATTTATTATGGATGGAAAGGGAGGTGAAAAGGGAAGGTTTATTATGGATGGCAAACCAATCTTGGGTAGATCAATAACAAGCCAGATGGGAATGGGTAAGTTTATTATGAATGAATAGGTTGTGAGTGTGTGCAAAGTGAAAGGATGAAAGTGAATCCTGAAGGAGGGAGGAGCAATGTCTCTATGCATGGCATTGGTGACCCAGTTTTCACCATGGTACTTGCCCAGGGCGCCACCGAAGTGGTTTTCACCATTGGATGAAATTATTTCTCTTTACTTTTTTGATTTTTCAATGTTTTTTGTGTCACAAGGCGCTTGTTTGCTAGGTTTTCACCAAGTAACGATTTTTTGTTTTATTGTTTTATTGTTTTTTTGTATTTTGAAATTTTTTGAATTTTTTTGTATTTTTTGAATTAGGATACTCTAAAGAGCTATGCGTAAAACCTGCAAAGGTGCATGCTATTGATAGGATCCTCCAAAGGTTCACCTTCTGTAGTTGAGAGTTCATATGCCCCAGATCCATATGTTGCTGTTATGATGTAAAGACCAAGCCAATTTGGTTCAAACTTGCCCTTCTTCTCTCTGTCTTGCTGATTTTTGGGGTTTTCTCTAAGAACCAAGTCACCTACCTCAAATGTGCGAGGCTTGACTTTGTGGTTGTAGCTGCGATTCATTCGTTGTTGGTAAGCCTTGAGATGATTAAAAGCAGTTTGTCTTCGTTCATCCAATAGTTCCAGTTCTTGTAAGTGAGAGACCCTATAGTCTTCATCACTGATAATGTTTTGTAAAGAGACCCATAAAGAGGGTAACTCAACCTCAATAGGCAAGATGGCTTCAGTTCCATAGACAAGTGAATAAGGTGTAGCTCCTGTAGGTGTGTGGACACTTGTGTGGTAGGCCCAAAGTGCAGGATTAAGTTGGATATGCCAATTACGGCCAGCATCGTCGACTGTCTTCTTTAGGATTTTAAGGATTGTTTTATTAGACGCCTCAGCTTGGCCATTACCTTGGGGGTAATATGGTGTGGAGAAATGATGGGAAATATGGAACCGGTCATAGAGTTCATGAACATCCTGATTTTTAAAGGGGCGCCCGTTATCAGTGATAATGGAAATAGGAATACCGTATCGGCAAATGATATAGTTGAGGATGAACGTAGCAATTTGTTTTCCAGTGACTTGTGTGAGAGGCATAGCTTCAATCCATTTTGTGAAATACTCTATGGTAGTGATAATGAATTTATGACCATTGAAAGAAGGAGGGTGAATCTTGCCTATGAGATCGAGTCCCCACTGACAAATGGGCTAAGGAGACGCAATTGGTTGTAGTTCTTGTGCTGGTGCATGTATGAGGTCTCCATGAATTTAAAATTGCTTACATTTCTTGACAAACTAATATGAGTCTTTTTCCATATTGGGCCAGTAATATCCAGTCCTGATGAGTTTCTTGGCCAAGGTAGGACCACTAGCATGTGGACCACATATCCCTTCATGCACTTCACGTAACGCAATCTGAGCTTCATCACTTTCTAAACATCTAAGAAGAGTGCCATCTAGACCTCACTGGTATAAGATATCAGCTAAAATGACATATCGAGAGGATTGGCGAATGAAAGTGTGACATTGGTTATTTGATAGATCAGGAGGTAGGGTATTGTCACGAAGGTATGTGAAAATGGAACCATATAATTGGGACTTAGGACTAACGACACATATCATCTCCGTAGGAATGATCTCATATGAAGGAACCAGAAGGTTATTCACCAAGAACTCATAGTGGGTCTCATTTGGAGGTAGATTGATCAGTGAAGCAATTGTAGCCATGGCATCTGCGGCACGATTCTGCTCTCTTGGTATCTACTCAAAATCTATCTTTGTGAAGTGTTGTTTCAGGTCATCCACCATTTGTTTGTAAGGCATTAATTTTTCATCTTTTGTTTGGTAATCATCAGTTGCTTGACGGATGACAAGTTGAGAGTCCCCAAAAACATGAAGTGCTTGGATCTTACACTGAACTGCGATCCGCAATCCAGTTGTTAATGCCTCATATTCCGCTATATTGTTAGTGCAAGGAAATGATAAGTGGTATGATTTTGGTATAGAATCCCCTTGAGGATTTATCAAGAGGATGCCAACTCCTGCCCCATGATGTGTGTATGAGCTGTCGAAGTATAGTTGCCATGGCTTTGCATGTGACATTGTTAAAATGGATTCATCTAGAAATTCTGAACTTAGAGGGACATCATCAATCATGAGAGTGTCTGCTAATTGATCTGTGATGGCTTGTCCTTTTATTGCTTTTCTATCCACATACTCGATGTCGAATTCACTCAAGATCATTACCCATTTGGCCAGTCGCCCAGTAAGTGTTGATTTATTGAGAAGGTATTTCAATGGATCTATCCTTGCAACCAACTTGGTCTTATGAGTGAGCATGTAATGTCATAATTTCTGCAAAGCAAAGACCACGGTGAGACATGCACGCTCAATTGGTGTGTAGTTTAGCTCATATCCCACCAATGTGCGACTGATATAGTATACTACCTTTTCTTTTCCCTCAGCAACTTGTTGTGCTAAGAGTGCCCCCAGTGCTGTTGGAGTAGCTAATATGTATAGTAATAGAGGTTGATCTGGAACTGGTGGCATTAGAACTGGCGGATTTAGAAGATAATCTTTGAGCGTTTGGAAAGCCTGTTGACAGTTATCATCCCATTTGAATTTGATGCTTTTATGTAGCAAGTGTTGAAAAGGATTACACTTATCTGCAAGTTGTGCTATGAATCTTCGTATGGACTGGAGTCTCCCTTGTAAAGATTGAAGTTGACTGATATTTCTTTGTGGTTGCATCTCCAAGATGGCCTTGACTTTTGCTAGATCAGCTTCAATTCCTCTTTTGGATACAATGAATCCTAGGAGTTTCCTGGAGGTTACTCCAAAGACACATTTCTTGGGGTTTAATCTTACTTTGTATTTTTCCAACTGATGAAAGATGACTAAAAGTATGTCCAAATGTGTATTTTTGTCTATTGATTTGCCCAAGAGGTCTTCGACATAATCTTCCACGGTTACATGCATGAGATCATGAAAGATAGTAGTCATGGCTCTTTGATATGTAGCACCTGCATTTTTTAGCCCGAAGGGCATGACATTCTAGCAAAAAGTTCTCGAAGGACAAGTGAATGATGTTTTGTGTTGATCCTCGGATGCGATCCTTATTTCACTAGTTTTGCCCCCAGTTTGACTATCAAATGATGCATTACCAAATCCAGATCTAATCTAGGCATATCAGTGTATGACCATGCAAAGTTGATTTGTCATTCTTTGAAGAAACTTATGAATTTTGACCTTTCTGACTCTGTCAACGATTTAGCCAGGAATATGTTGTGTGGAACCTCTTCAGTACCAATGTTTGTTTTGATAGTCTCCTCTACCAACATGGATGACTTTTCTTCATATGATGCTCGGAGAATATCGAGCCTTCCATCTTCGGGTGCCTTAGAGAGGTTTTCGCCCTCAGATACATCCTTTCTTTTTACTTTTTTGGGGTCAAACAGAACCACAATGTAATTTTTTCCATAAGACCCTTGGTTTGTTCTTATTTTCACATTTTTGCAACTAGAAGGTCCAACACCCTCACCAAAATATGCCATGCTGTTGAGTTCTATAGTGTATCCCACTTTATGGTCCCTAAGGGGAAGATCATCTTGTATGCCAAGATAGTCAATAATAGCTTCATCATTTTGGAATGTGTCAAACTGGGCAAGTCCTTCATGATCCCAGTCAATGAGTTGGTGGTGAACAAGGGGAAGGCCTTCAATGTCTTCGAAGTTAGTGGGGCGAAGAGTGAAGATGCAGTTATATTCGGGTATGTCAAGGTAATTATCGAGGTCATCAATGGCACTCTCCTCATCAGTCTCGATCGCGAGTGAATCCACATTATCATCACTAGTAGCGCATTCTGGGATAGGTGTTCTCATCCTATGTGATTTCAACCTGGAACCTTGAGACAAGGACTGTGTGGAATCCTCATGGGTTGTTTCTTGACCAACTCTGAACTTTTTATAAAATTCCTCTTCTTCTGTGGGTTCATCTGGCTCTCTGAATGTCTCGATGAGCTTGTAGTCACTGGAGGACTTGTCTGAACCCCATTCCCATTCGTTGGAGTCTATGGAATAGCGATCCTCTTGTTGAATTTTGGCAGCTTTGATTTGTAAGGCTTCTTCTGTCCTTTGAGTGTGGACCTTGGAAGTCAGGAAACCAAGTCCTTTCAAGCGTTCCTTTTTGAATGTCAATTTAGCTTGTAAAGGTTCAATGATGCCTTCCTTTAGTAAACCAAGAGGGCTTTTTCCATCATACCTGAATTTTTATAGAATCTTGAAGCCTTTGCCATATTTCTCACATGGTAGACTGATGTGAGCTTGTGTGTCATCTTCAATGTCTTTGTAAAGCATTTTGTATAAGTCCTCCTCTTCCAGTTCGCCCCATCTTTGAAAGGTAGTAGGGTCCAATTTGAGTACCATGATGGATACTTTCTTGTTAGGATGTAGTCTTCCATATTCTTTTGGTGAACTCATGACTTGTCGTAAGTACATGGTCTGATTTAAAGTGTATTCCCCCATGCCTTTGTCCTAAAATTTGCCTTTAAGCTCACCATGTTTTGATGTTGAAGGTTTTAATGACTCAGGATCAATGTATGCTGAAGAAGGAACATCTTCGTGATTACTGGGAATGATGGTCTTAGTTTTTGATCTCCTATTATTGCAGTATATGAACAGATTAGGATCACTGTTAACTGTTACTTCTACTCCATTGTGAGGAAACTTAATGCATTGGTGATATGTAGATGGGACTGCCCTCATTTCATGAATCCAAGGATGTCTTAGCAATATGTTATAAGTGAGATCCAGATCTAGGACTTGACAAACCACATCCTTCGTAACTGGCCTAGCTCTGAGAGGTAAGGTGATTGTGCCCTTGGACGAATGTTCTTCACCATCATATGCCTTGATGGTGATTTGATTTGTAGCATTCACAGCTTTATCAAAATATCCCAATTGTTTAATTGTGCTCAATGTACAAATGTTTAGATCTGCTCCTCCATCTATCAGAACTCATTTTATTCGATGTTTGTGTATGAAGGCTTCAACGTGTAGTGGTGCATTATGTGGCTGACTTATGGAGGCATCGTCGGCTTCTGTGAATGTAAGGGAATGTGGAATGGAAAGGTATCCCACCATGGCTTGAAACTGGTCCACGTTTAGATCAGTAGGAATGATAGTGTCTCTCAAGGTTTTGTCAAGAATAGCTTTATGAGCGGGGGATATGCATAATAGCTCAAGGATGGAGATGAGCGCGGGTGTCTTCCCTAACTGTTCTACAAGGTCATACTAAGGTTTGGTTGATGAGGAAGAAGTGTTTTTAGTTGAAGCACCTTGCAAAGTGATTTTACCTCGACAGGTTGTAACATGACATTCAGAGGTAGGTTCAAAAGAAGATCCAACACCTTTTAGGACAATCTTGGGTCTCTGAGTATAATTTTCAGGGTTTTTGTCCTTGATGATAATAGTAGAGACATAATTGTCCATCGAGATGTGATTTATGGTTGAATCATAGTTATAAGATGCTCTAGTATAGTTGGTTTGGTCATCTGTGGCTTTAGCTTTTCCCTTGTCATGTTTTGGGAATGGTTCCTTAAACATCTCATGTTCTTGATTGGATGAGTGTCCCTCAATCTCAATGTCACCTCTATCAATGAGATCTTGTATGATGTTCTTTAGTAGATGGCAATTTCCTGTCTTATGACCCTTGCTCTTATGAAATTCACAATACTCATCATCATTCCACCAATTTGGTTTAACCTTTGGTTCATATGGAGGAAAATCTGGAACTGTGATTACCTTGTTTGCCACTAGCTTTTTGAAAACTGACTCAAGTGGTTCTCCCAATGGGGTGTACTTCCTTCGTGATCTGGAAGTTGTTTGAGTATTCACCTAATTGTTTGTAGGACTTGATCCTGAAAAGATAAATTTGGGTCGCACTGTGTTGGCATCAACAACACCATCATTGACTATGTTCTTGTTTTTATTCCAAAATCTTGGCTTGTCTTTTCCCTTAAAGTCATCTTTGTTTTCCTTGAATATCTTAATGACTCCTTGCTCAATTAGGACCTTCTCTATTGCTAAGCCTTTTTCAATGACATCCTTGAAGGTGGACAAACAAGCTTTCCTTAGATCATAGCCAATGTCTTTGTTAACATTTTGTGTGAACATTTCTACCATTTGTTTTTGTGGAATTTCACAAGAGCATCTGCTAGCTAGATTTCTCCATCTTTGTAAAAATGATGCAAAAGACTCTCCCTCTTTTTGCTTGGTGTTGCACAAAGTAGTGACTGATATGTTTGTCTCTATGTTGTAGGAGAAATGTTGAATAAATGCCTCTGCTAAGTCACCCCATGACTTAATACCAGGTGGGAGTTGGGAGAAATGTTGAATAAATGCCTCTGCTAAGTCAATGCAAGTTGTGAAAAACTATCTTATGTGTGCCTTAGGATCCCCTTTTCCTCTATACTTATCAAATTTAGGTGTCACAAAGTGTGTAGGAAAAGGAGGCATTGGAATGCTCTTGTCAAATGGATAAGGACATATGTCTCTCATTGTGTATGTTGGCTCTGGTGTATTTATGTCCTCCATTTTCTTTTGTAAGTCCCTGATTTGTTGCTCCAAATTGCTCTTAGGTGGAGATTGACTTCTTGGACCATACCCCATGCTTGAGGCACCAATTGGAGGAGGAGCATGTTGCATATATGGATGATATTGATCATACACATGTTCATATGGAGGAGGTCTATAGTGATGTTGCGTATATGGACCACTTGGTATAGATTCATGTTGAGGAATGCCATATCTATTTTGTGCATGTATACCATAGTCTACAGGCATGTCATGTTCTAATGTGTTGCCCCCAAATTTGACATGAGGTTTCCTTGTGTCCAAATTTTGAGCATGCCTTTGAATATCCAATTGCTTTGGTGGTTGATCCTTAGCATTGGTATGTGATTGAGCATATCTTTCTGCATTAGACTTCCATAATGGTCTGCGAAGGTGAGTATCATATGCTTGACCATGTGTATGTGGGACCTCTGGTTTTTGAAGTAAAGATGATGGTGATTCAGGTACCATATATGGTCCTCTATTTCCTCCACTATTAGGCCTCCTTTGATCCATGTTGGAGTGAGTTTGTTGCAAAGGCCAAATTTCCATTATTTGAGACATGTCAAAATCATGAGGTATCTTGGCTCCACTTTGTGCCATCATTTGTAAGAAGTATTGTCTATCCCTCCTCATTATTTCCTCAACCAATCAATTGAAATGGGGATTCATAATGGATTCTTCCACATCCGCTGAATGTACTGAAAAATTATCCATATTGTCATTGTGTGTATCATTGTTGTTTGTAGTGTCCATGTTCTCAACATTTGGAATTTTTATATAGACATCCATGTCAGGTAATGTAGTATGATCAGTATTGAAAAAGACATCATTTTCATACTCATAAACACTCATGTTTGCGGACTCTTGAGCCTCTTTAGTTTCTCTCCTATATTTTTGGAGACGGGTTTCAACCATGAACTAGGTATTGACCAAGATGTGTGAGACTAGATGAAAATGGAAGACCAAGAGTTGGATGGAATGTAAATGAATCTGAGGTGTACTTGCAATGTCCAAAATGTAAGACCAAGTATGTATGTAGTAGAGTAGGTGTGACTTCCAAAGAGAGGATAGTTTCTCTTGATGAGGTAAGTTGACCTTGACTCTAAGTAAGACGAAATGAGACCCAAAGGTAAGAAACCTTGATGAGGGACCACTTAGCAAAGTATTGTTGTATGTAGTGTGTTGATAAAGTATAGTGAGGACAATCAAGTGACCTTTTGACTCAAGTTTAGACAATTGTGAATGTAAAGTGAGATGTGAAGCAATGATGGACTTTGTGAGACCCAAAGACAGGTTGAGTGCTAAATGAAACCCTGGAGAAATGACCTAGGAAGCTCAAGAATTCTGAAACTGACTGTGTTTATTTGCTGGACTGTAACAGTTTTTCAATTCTGAACATAGACGCACCTGTATACTTCACAGGCGCGGTTTCCTGACATAGACGTGGCTCTGTTCAACATAGATGCGCTTCTGAGATTTTTGCAAATGCACTATTGATTCTAGGAGCACAGATGCATTTCTGCCCTTCACAGACGCGATTATACAGCACACACGCTATTATGTCACACACAGACGCGTTTCTGCAAAATTTGTGCAATTTTTTTAAATTTGTGAAGTCGTTTTGTTGTGACCAAATCTAACTGTTTGATTGTTTTCTTTGACAAGAGGACACAATGTTGATGAAGTATTCTGATAGAAATAGTAACCTTTAGATATCCCCCTAAATCGTCAACCCTAATTTGGGCAAAATCAAATGTTTGGAACATATTCTCAGGCATTAGGGCAGATTTTTCAAGACCAGGTAATATCAATTCGCCATGGTCCTCTAAATTTTATGCCATTAAAATTTGAACCTATTCATATCTATGAACTCTATTAGTCCTCCCAAGTACAACTTCACACTTCTTTTCTATAGATAGAAAGAAAGGAAAATATGTTGGGGATAGGGGTTTGCCTAAGTCAAACACCAAATTAGGAATTAACCTTGAATGAAATAATGCAAATACTAAAATAAATGTTGAATAGTGTATATGGTGAAAATGGATAACAATAATAACGATATTGAAAGGCTAAATGAATTCAACCACAAAACCCTAGCCTAACAACAACAAAGATCCACCATAACATATGAAGATTACCTAAGACAATGCAAATCAAATGAAATCACAAAGATTATACCATCACATGTCCAATAGGGTTTGGATCTCCATCTTTCCTATCTCCATTGATCTTGCTTGATATATTTGCTCTCAGATTTTATGTGCACAAGAGCTCAACAAAGAACGGAATGTGGTTGCAAGTAGGATCATAGTGTAGTCAATTGATCAAGTAGTTCATTAGTTAGCGTTTGATAATGAAGGAAGCATCTCCTTATATAGAAGACACAATATGAAATGGAGGGATAAGATTGAGAGGTGTAAAAGGAGGTCGGCTATGATTTGAGGGTAGGTAAAGAAAATAATAAAATAATGAAAGGGGTGGGTAGTGTATGAATTAAGAGATGAATGACATGTGTCATGAGTAGAAAAGGCTAATGAATTAATTAAATAAATAAAGATTTATTTAATTAATAAAAGAAGTGAGATAAATTAAATAAATAAGATATTTATTTAATTTAGGAAAAGGATAATTTAAATAAATAAATGTATTTATTTAAATGAGAAATAAGGCTAGAAGAGGATAAATGAATTAATTAAATAAATAAAGATTTATTTAATTAATAGAAGAATTAGGCTCAAAAAATTAAATAAATAAAATATTTATTTAATTAGACTGGACAATTTTGGGTGTCTACAAATAGGTATACCTCAAATCTGTAATTATTGATGACGATGCAATTCTATTTGAATATAATCACAAATTTTTTATGCAATGGCATGGAAAACATATGAACATGAAAAACCCTAATAACATAGACATGTTTATACAAGATTGATATAACTTTTCTCCACAATGCTTGAATGACGTACATGCACCCTTGAAGATCTTTGAAAAATGCTTGAAATTTATGGATGCTTCATGGATGCATGAATAATTTGGATGGAATCTTATATTTGTTAGATAGAAATGGATTGATAAAATGTCTTTCTATAGGGTTCCCTAGGTAAATTGCAATTAGGCTGACATCCAATAGTCATGTGTAGCCACAAGAATCAATTTTTGGTGGAGACATGTAGCATCTTCTCCAATTAAAATTACAACCCCATTGAGAGGGACCATGGTGTTTTAGAGTGCCATGGTTCATACCAAGGTATTCTGGATGCACTAGTCCCTTTGCAAATAGGACCGAGATAAGGGACAAGGGGAAAGGGTACCTCACCATGGGACCCACCAATGGATGTTGATGGTCTCAAAGTTGGAAAATATGACCTAAACAAACCTAGAGAGGGGATGGGAATGAGACATGCTAAAGTGGGAGCCCAAACATGAGGTATAAATTCTATCAATGACAATTTATGATGCTACATAGCATATTTTTGAAAATCTTATTGAAGGAAGAAGATGGTAAGCACATCTACAAAAGTTGATTTAGAGAAGTTTAGTGGAAGCAACTTCAATCTTTGTAAGTTAAAAATGGAAGAAATGCTCATGGATCGAGATCTGTGGGTTTTAACATCTAGAACAAAACCATAGGCCACAACATAGGATGTTTGATATTCGATGGGTCGAAAAGATAAGGGTCTCATAAGGTTTTGTTTAGAATACTCTATTATATTGAATGTTAATGAAAAGAAGATTGCAAAATATCTTCACAAGAATCTTAGAGATGTTTATTAGGATAAATCCTAGGTAAACAATACTTTTCTCATAAAGAAGATGTATTATCTAAATATGGAAGATAGAGGATTTGTTGCTGATCATATTAGTGCATTTAATATGATTGTTACTTAGTTGGGTTCTATTGGTGACAAGATTGAAGAGTAAGATCATTGCATGATTTTGTTGTCTCTTTTGTCCGAGTCATGGAACCACCTTGTTATGGATATTGTGAGTAGAATCACCAAGTTCAAGATGGATGAGATTTTATCATTATTTATTTTTGAATAGATATGGAGGAAGACTTCTGAGTTAGCTATGAAGGCTCTTGTTGTTCATGGTAGATCAAAAGAGAAAGGAAAGAAGAAGAACAAGAAAGACAAATGAGGCAAATCCAAATCTTGTGGGAGATCCAAGTCTCCTAGGAAGTCCAAGGAAAAATGTTAGAACTCTAGGAAAATCAATCATTGCTTTCATAAGGATTGTAAAGAGGAGAAAAGGAAGAAGAAAAGACCCTCTAATTCAAATTCAGAGAAATCCTCTTAGGATCATGGTGAAGAATTTATCACAAACTTGGCAACACATGCATCAAAAGATGTGTGATTTATATATTTAGGTGCATCTTTTCACATGACCTCACATTAGGGTTGATTTTTAGAGTATAAAAAATATGATGGTGGGTAGGTGTTCTAATGATGGAAAATTGGGCCTTCTAGCTTATGGATGTAAAACTAGGGATCTAGTTATATCTTTTCTTTCACTACATTTAGAATACAAAGCCACCAACAAAAAATTCTAATTGATTAATGTAATTTGTAAGAGAAATTCAATTCAATATCATACCCTTAGGACATATATTCCTTTGTTTCTTATAGATGATTGATTAAATGATTTGATAAAGTAGGTGAATAAGATCTATGTCTAAAAAAAATAATATTTACTAATCTAGAAAGTTTAAAATTAAAAAAATGAAAGGAAAATTACATGGTACAGTTGTATTTGAACCCAAATGGGGTGATCTTTTTTTTATTAGTGTTCTTGGACCTTCTAGATGAATTCTATAGTTGATGAATTGGATCTAGGATGCAAAAGGTTTGTACCTTCTCTATATCAAATTTCACCTAATTTTGGGTGGACTATAGTGCCCCACATGATTTGGTCCTAAGTTTTTCTAATGAAATTATAAATCTAAACTTGTGACAATGTACTAAGTTGATTTCTTCTCTTTCAATGGACACAAAGGAATTATGCATTTCAACTTGAAATGTTATAAAGTGGATAGTACTAGATGTATTAGTATCTTCAAAACTTAAACCCTTTAACACAATTCAAAAAATGTTAAATAGATCAACAACAATTAATATTAAAGGAATAAACACCAATGCACAATAAAATTATATATTTGCATGGAAAACCCAACAAGTGAAAAACCATGGTGTGAAAAACCTCACTAATTTAACAACAAGATTACAACTTGTGTTAAGGCTCATTACATAAGGAAGCATACTGCTCCATGAAGAATGCATTGTTCCTTGAATTAGAGTTTCACTTGAAGTGTTTCTTTTAAAATGGAACACGTAGATTATAGAATGTGACAATGATAGATAATGAAATGAATTGAGAGAGATTCCTTGATATAACTTATTGTTCCTCAAATCAGATTTTCTCTAGGAATGAAATTTGTAGATTCAAAAATCCGATAATAATAGAAGATGAAAGGAATTGAGAGAGCTGCCTTATATAGGGATTTCATTAAAAAATCACTTTTAGGCCAACTTAGAATTATTATTTTTTCACACAAAGATAGATTTGAATAAGGTAGGAGTATTGTATTATCCACTCAAAATTTGGGACAAAAAGAAGTAGACAAAGTGGTATGGGGCAACCCTATCCCAACACTCTAAGGCCAATATTTTAGGGATGGGAGATAATAGGACCTTCTAATGCAAAAAATAGAATTGCATTCAAATATATAATGTTTAGATGGGGGAAACATGTCTTGAGATTTGAAATGGGGTAGGATTTATAATAAATTAGGATGATCAAAGATAAAGGGAATACCTAGAAATAAGGGCCCAAATAAGAGCATGATGATCTATTAAAGTGGAATAAGACTCATAATATTCAACAAAATATTAATTTAAATGAATAGAAGGTACCATAGTGTATAGAGAAATGGAAAATACTAAAATGAGTACTATGAGAGTGAAATTGGGCACTCCTACAATTTAAGATACTACAGTTGATTTGACCAAATCATATTACAAAGCGACAAAGCGAGTATAATCATCTAACAAACAAAATCACTTGATTATTGTTTATTCAATCAAATAATTATTACATGTTTATATGAAATATTTTATGCATGTGAATATGCTCAAATTTTAGATCAAAAAATATTCATGCTCATTCATCAAATGAATTCTACCACAAAAATAGAAATTGTAGTTCACTACAAAAAAGGTTCTCTTTTCTCAGAAAAATAATGCATAATAGACCTTGGAAAACAAACAATCATGCCCTAACACATCTCCCACATATGTGAATATTCTCTTTTGGATGTCTAGGCTTTTGATTAAAAAAACTAAAACAACTATGAAGGAAGAGAAGTGAGTCACGAGATAGGGAAATCCATAATATAAAACACTTAGACTTCTTCAAAATTTTCTTCATCCATATATATTAACATATGGGCTACTAATAAATTAATTATTTAACCATTTTCATAGTGATAAGATTTCCTAATAAATATAAATCATTCATATATCTAATAAATATATTTCATTCATATAAAGAGTATGACAATGTAAAGAGAGCTTTTTAATTATGTTAAAATTGTCAAATTGAAATTAAAAATAATACAAAATCAGAAATGAAAACTTCTCTTCCTCCTTAGTAATTTAAATTTGGTCACCCAAATTGATTTAAAGCTCTTTCTAAAACTTTTCAAATGGTTTAGAAATGAGTCTTTGGAATTACAAGGGTCACATTAGTTTTATGAGGGTTAACGTATCATTATAATCTCCTTTTCCCCAAAATGTGCCTGACATGCATGATGGAAAATACAAGGTCATCAATCATAGTCTCCATATAGCTTAAGAAACCAATGAAGAAATGACACACCTATTAAATCAATATATTCAAACTCAAGCATGGAAGAAATGGCCTTCAATAATATAAATAAAATTTAAACCCATGCAACCTTGAAAATACTTACTCAAGATGTCTAATCAAATCAAGGGCCCCACTTTTTTGATGCAAAGTATCGGGCATCTATGAAAGAGAACTACAACACATCTAGAAAAAATTGAAAGGATAAAAAATGGAAGTCATTACAGGTGGAATTCTCATGTCAATGCCTTTAGTTAAGAGGCGAGGATTTCAAAAACTTTTGGTATAATAGATAATGTGGAGGGTATAAAGGAAATATGTTGAAAGAAATGCTAAATTAAAAATATAATTCTTACTGTAGACACCTAAAATTGTCATGTCTAATTAAATAAATATCTTTATTTATTTAATTAATTCATTTATCCTCTTCTAGCCTTATTTCTCATTTAAATAAATTCATTTATTTATTTAAATTATCCTTTTCTCTTAAATTAAATAAATATCTTATTTATTTAATTGATCCCACTTCCTCTATTAATTAAATAAATCTTTATTTATTTAATTAATTCATTAGCCTTTTCTACCCATGACACATGTCATTCATCTCTTAATTCCTACACTACCTAACCTCTCATTATTTTTTTATTTCTTTTACCTACCCTCTAATCATACCGACCTCTTTTTACACCTCTCAATCTTGTCCCTCCATTTCTTATAGTGTCTTCTATATAAGGAGATGCTTCCTTTATTATCAAACCCTCACTATCCATTCAGCCTTGACTATGTTCTTGAACTTTTATATGTGATCTTACTTGCAACCACATTTCTATTCTTTGTTGAGCTCTTGTGCACATATAAAATCTGAGAGCAAATATATCAAGTAAGATCAATGGAGATAGGAAGAATGGAGATTCAAACCCTATTGGACATGTGATGGTATAATCTTTGTGATTTCATTTGATTTGCATTGTCTTAGGTAATCTTCATATGTTATGGTGGATCTCTGTTGTTGTTAGGCTAGGGTTTGGTGGTTGAATTCATTTAGTCTTTCAATATTGTTGTTGTCATCAATTTTCACCGTATAAATTTTGGCACGCCCAGTGGGACTCTTGTCCCTGTTGCATTTAACATCTTTTGTTGCAGATTTTGTATTTTGAAGTTGCGGATCTGACATTTCTGACAATATTGTGATATTTTCTCGTCTGCGTACTTTCGGATCGCCTTTTTTATTTTCTATTGCGTCTGCGACATCTGGAATCGCGTCTGCATCCTCGACAGTATTTTATTTTTCTACAGATTCTGAATGTCACGTCTATGGAGTTTTCAGGTGCGTCTGCGTCTAGGAGCCGCATATGTGTTTTGGAACCACATCTGTGTTGGCTTTAGGTGCGTCTGCAAAATTTTATAGTGTTTGTGTTTTTGATAACCGCGTCTGTGTGAATTTGTTACATTTTGGATTTTCATTGATTTAGTTTTGCGTCATTCAGATTTCAGATTTGGTTTATTTTGAGCTAACATCTTCAGATCTAGCTAGTGAAATTGGTGTAGCTTGTCTTGAAAACAAAATCGTTTTGTTGAAGGCCCCTATTTTCACAAAGTCTTTTGGATCTAAAATTTACCTAACTTGTGTGCTTGCAGGAAGGGGTGATTATTTCAAACAATCCAAACTACTAATAGATCTTTGTTGTAGGACCTTGGAAAGGGTTTTTGATCTTTCATTATGTGCCTTGTTTTTATAGATTAGCAAACGCTTCAATTGGTGCACTAAAATTGAACCATTGTCTTTTGAGTCTTGAGCAATAGGCTCTTTTTGTTTAATCTTTAGAGGGTCTGTCTCCCTGTGTGGTCATTAGGACTACTAGTGAGGAGAGAACGACCCAGGTGGTAGCAAAAGAAAAGCCATCTTCTTCCAAACCACTATAAACAACTATATTCATGGTGAAAACTATGGATAACGTGTGCTGATTAGTTCATACTGACACTATGTCTCCCCATAAACACGTTTGATCAAATTTATTTGATCATTTGTAGGGAATAACCCCTACTGGTTGGGAGCCTTCTGTATTTATAGAAATGAAAGTGCCGCATGTATGGCCACATGAGTGGATGCCCTTACTAGCACCTTTTTGTTTTAGAAGCCAAAATCCTTCTAGTTGTTGGGGCAGGAGGTTGGACCTCTGGTAGCAGCCCACACACATACGGTTATTAGTAGAGATACAAAGTTCATCACAAAGAGTTTTCATGGGGACTGATGCTTGGCTGCCCTAAGAAAGGAGTGCCAAGGGTGGAGCCAGTGGGGTCAAGTATCTAAGTATCCACTCTAAATAGTGTAGCCTCGGGGGAAACTCCATGTGGGATCAACAACTGTTGTCTTGACCAACCATAAGAATCGTGCTTGACTTATTTTGACCAATCAAATATTCAAGACCAAACATCAAAACATTATGTCTTTTGTGTCTTCAAGTGTATGCAAAAAAATTTTACATCAAACAACACACTTTTTTTTTGAGTCATTTTGGAGTCTAAACACTTGCAAACATTGATTCCTCATCAACACTGTGTCCTCTTGTCATGAAAAATAGTCAAACATTCAGATTTGGTCACAACAAGCAACTTCACAGATTGGAAAAATTGTACAAAGCTTTCAGAAATGCATCAATGTCTGACAGACCCGCATCTGTGTCATATAACTACGTCTGTGAAGTGTAGAAACACGTCTATGTTCTCTTGAGAAACATTACACTTACAACATCTCAGAAATGTGTCTGTGTCTGACAGAACCATGTCTGTGTCTGATAGAATAGCGTCTGTGTCCTTTAAGCGTGTCTATGAAGTATATAGGCATGTCTGTGTTCAAGATTGAAAAATTTCATAATTCAGCAAACAAGAACAGTCAGTTTCAGACTTATTGAGCTTCCTAAGTTATTTCTCCAGGTTTTCATCGAGCATTCAACCTATCTTTGGGTCTCACAAAGTCCATCATTGCTTTACACCTTACATTACATTCACATTTTCTAAACTTGAGTCAAAAGGTCACTTGCTTGTCCTCATCTTACTTTGTCAACATACTACATACAACAACATTTTTCTAAGTGGTCCCTCATCAAGGTCTCTCACCTTTGGGTCTCATTTGGTCTTACGTAGAGTCAAGGTCAGCTTACCTCATCGAGAGAAACTATCATCCCTTTGGAAGCCACACCTACTCTACTACATACATACTTGGTCTTACACTTTGGACATTCCAAGTACACCTCAGATTCATTTACATCCCATCCAACTCCTACTCTTCCATACTCTTTCCATTTTCATCTAATCTTACACATCTTGGTCAATACCTAGTTTGTGGTTGAAACCCGTTCCCAAAAATCTAGGAGAGAAACCAAAGAGGCTCAAGAGTCCGCAAACATGAGTTCCTATGAATATGACAATTATATCTTTTTCAATTATGATCATACTACATTACCTGACATGGATGCCTATAGAAACATTCCAAATGTTTAGAACATGGACACTACAAACAACAATGATACACACAATGACAATATGGACAATTTCTTCATACATTCAGTAGAAGTGGAAGACACCATTATCAATCCCCATTTTAATCGATTGGTTGAGGAAATAATGAGAAGAGATAGACAATACTTTCTACAAGTGATGGCACAAAGTGGAGCCAAGATACCTCATGATTTTGACATGTCTCAAATAATGGAAAATCGACATTTGCAACAAACTCAATCCAACATGGATCAAAGGAGGCCTAATAATGGAGGCAATAGAGGACCACATATGGTGCCTGAATCATCATCATCTTTGTTTAAAAAACCAGAGGTCCCATACATACATGGTCAAGCATATGATACTCACCTTCGTAGTCCATTATGGAAGTCTTATGTAGAAAAATATGCTCAATCACATACCAATGCTAAGGATCAACTACCAAAGCAATTGGATATTCAAAGGCATGCTCAAAATTTGGACACAAGGAAACCCCGCATCAAATTTGGGGGCAACACACTAGAACAAACTCATGACATTCCTATAGAGTATGGTATACATGGACAAAATAGATATGTCGTTCCTCAACATGACTCTATACCAAGTGGTCCATATATGCAACATCATTATAGACCTCCTCCATATGAACATGTGTATGATCAATATCATCCATATATGCAACATGCTCCTCTTCCACCCGGTGCTTCAGGCATGGGGTATGGTCCAAGAAGTCGGTATCCACATAAGAACAATTTGGAATAGCAAATCAAGGATTTACAAAAGAAAATGGAGGACATAAATACACCGAAGCCAACTTATATAATGAGAGACATATGTCCCTATCAATTTGACAAGATAATTCCAATGCCTCCATTTCCTACACATTTTGTGACACCTAAGTTCGATAAGTATAGAGGAAAAGGGGATCCTAAGGCACATATAAGACAATTTTTCACAACTTGCATTGAGGTAGCAGCAGAAGAGACATATTTGATGAGATTATTCCCACAAATCTTAGGTGATCAAGCTATGGAATGGTTCTCCCAACTTCCACCTAGAATTAAGTCTTGGGGTGATCTAGCAGAGTCATTTATTGAACATTTCTCATACAACATAGAGACAGACATATCAGTCACTACTTTGTGCAACACCAAGCAAAGGGAGGGAGAGTCTTTTTCATCATTTTTACAAAGATGGAGGAATCTAGCCAGCAGATGCTCTTGTGAATTTCCACAGAAACAAATGGTAGAAATTTTCACTCAAAATGTTAACAAAGACATTGGTTATGACCTAAGAAAATCTTGTTTGTCCACTTTTAAGGACGTCATTGAAAAGGGCTTAGCAACAGAAAAGGTGATAATTGAACAAGGAGACATTAAGATATTCAAGGAAAACAAAGATGACTTTAAAGAAAAAGATAAGCCAAGATTTTGGAATAAAAACAAGAACACAATCAATGATGGTGTTGTGGATGCCAATACAGTGCGACCTAAAATTGTTTTTTCTGGATCAAGCTCTACAAACAATCAAGTGAATACTCAAACAACTTCAAAGTCACAAAGGAAGTACACCCCATTGGGAGAACCACTTGAGTCAGTTTTCAAGAAGCTAGTGGCAAACAAGATAATCACAGTTCTAGATTTTCCTCCATATGTACCAAAGGTCAAACCAAATTGGTGGAATGATGATGAGTATTGTGAATTTCATAAGAGAAAAGGGCATAAAATAGGAAATTGCCATCAACTAAAGAACATCATACAAGATCTCATTAATAGGGGTGACATTGAGATTGAAGGACACTCATCCAATAAAGAAAATGAGATGTTTAAAGAGCCATTCCCAAAACATGACAAGGGAAAAGCTAAAGCCACAGATGACCAAACTAGCTATACCAGAGCATCTTATAACTATGATTCCACTATCAATCACATTTCGATGGACAATTATGTCTCTACCATTATCATCAAGGACAAAATGCCTGAGAATTCTACCCAAAGACCCAAGATTCTCCTAAAAGGCATTGGATCTTCTTCCGAACCTACCTCTGAATGTAATGTTACAACTCCTTGAGGTAAATTCACTTTGCAAGGTGCTCCAAATAAAAACACTGCTTCATCATCAACCAAAACTGAGTATGACCTTGTAGAACAGTTAAGGAAGACACCCATGCTCATCTCCATCCTTGAGCTCTTATGCATATCCCCTGCACATAAAGCCATTCTTGACAAAACTTTGAGAGACACTTCCGTCCCTACTGATCTAAACATGGACCAGTTTCAAGCCATGGTGGGATACCTTTCCATTCCACACTCTCTTACATTCATAGAAGCCGATGACGCCTCCGTAAGTCAGCCACATAATGCACCACTACACATTGAATCCTTCATACACAAACATCAAATAAAATGAGTCCTGATAGATGGAGGAGCAGGTCCAAACATTTGTACATTCAGCACTATTAAATACTTTGGATATTCTTATAAAGTTGTGAATTCTATAAACAAAATTACCATCAAGGCATATGATGATGAGGAGCGTTCATCCAAAGGCACAGTCACCTTGCCTCTCAGAGTTGGACCAGTTACAAAGGATGTGGTTTGTAAATTCCTAGACCTAGATCTCACATACAATATATTTTTGGGATGTCCATGGATTCATGAGATGAGCGCAGTCCCATCTACATATCATCGATGTATCAAGTTTCCACATAATGGAGTTGAAGTGACCATCAAAGCTGACCCAAATCCATTCATGTATTGCAACAATCTATGACCTAGATCAAAAATAACAATATCAGTCAATCGAGAGGCTATTCCATCTTCACCATATGTGGATCCAGAATCCTTGAAAGCTTCTACATCAAAACAAGCAGAGATCAAAGAAAAGTTCAAGATTAAAGACCTCGGATGTGGTGAGTATATCTTTCATGTTATTTGTTGGGAAAAATGGTGTCTCAACCTTGCATTTATGCGAGGTTACTATTTATAGTAAGTTTTCATTTGAGCATGAAATGGTGCAAAACTCTCCCTGAAGCTTCTAGTTGGCTAGATAAGCATTCTGGTAAAGTTGCGTCGCAAGGTCACAATTAGTTTTGAAGATATTAAAGTTTTCATCTTGGAGGGGTGCGATAAAATGTTTAAACTTAATTTTGGGGGCTTTAGAGGCTCCGAAACACCCTAAAAGTGGCCGTAACTAGTGCAGTGGATTACGAGGTGATAGAGCACTTCACAAGCTTTCCAGCGCTTCAAACGGTTCGTCAATCGGACACCCGGTTCTCAAGTTATGGCCTCTAGAAGTTTGTACTCCTGAAATAGGAAAAATAATTTGTATCGGATACATAAATGAACTGTAAAAGGGAGTGACACATGTTGATGTGTGCTTTAACATGTCATAGGGCATCTAGAAGGGAGATAAGGTCGGCTACACCTTATTGGGTGGTTTTAGCCCATAGTTTTGTAATACCGTTTGATGGTTTCTTGTATTGTATCTCCTATTTATGAGGTGTGTGAGATAGAGGTTGGGTGTAAGAGTCTTATGGCTATTGAGTTGCCTCTAAATCTTTGATTAGTGGTACTCCTGTGAAGAGCTTGCTCTGCAAGTATGTTGTAATCTGTTTTTGATTGCTGAATAAAATATTGAGCAGCTTTTGGAGTGTGGGATTTTTCTCCCGAAAGGGTTTTCCCCACGTAAATCACTGTGTTGTGGTATGAATGCTATTATATCTATTTCCATTTTCTGTAACTGTTGTAACGATCTGAAAAAATTTTGCATTACCTTCCTCTCAAGGTTAGTGTAGGAAGTTGTTTCCGCTACTTAACTTCCTTACAAGTGGTATCAGAGCCTGATCACCTTTGGTTTCAATTGTGGGCAGTTGGGTTTTTTGAACTAATCTAGATTTGAGTGGGAGCTTGTGCAGAAGACACTTTTTGTTCTTGTTGTAGGAATATTCAGATGGCGAGTTCGTCAGGGAGAATAGAGGTGGAGAAATTTAATGGAATTAATTTTGAGATGTGGAAGCTGAAGATGGAAGATCTGCTAATAGATCGAGATATTTGGGATGTTGTTGATGCGAATGTCCAAAGGCCCTCAGATCCTACTACGGCGGCTCAGTATGATGTTATGGACCGAAAAGCCAAGGGTCTAATCAGACTGTGCCTGGCAAACTCTGTTCTAATCAATGTCCATGAAGAAAACTCTGTAAAGAAGCTATGGACTAAGCTTGGTGAGATGTATCAAGCGAAATCTTTATTAAATCAAATTTTCTTAAGAAAGAAATTGTATTCCTTGAAGATGGAAGAGGGTGGATGAATTGCAGACCACCTAGAAGTATTCAATATGTTGGTGGCTCAATTAGTATCCGTCGGTGTTAAGATAGACGAGGAGGAGAAATGTCAGATCTTGCTTTGTTCTTTACCTGATTCATGGGATTCTCTTGTTATGGCTATTGGTAGTACTTCTGTTGTTTTGAAATCTGAAGACGTGGTGGGTGCCCTACTCGGTGAAGAGATGCGAAGGAAGGTATCCATCAGTTCAAAGGAAGCCCTAACCGTTCGTGGAAGACCTAAGGAGAAAGGCAAGAAGAATGAGAAGCGCGACAAGTCCAAATCCAAAGGGAGATCGAAATCTCCTAGAAAGTCCAAAGTCATTTGCTGGAATTGCGGTAAACCAGGTCACATCCGTAAGGACAACAAAGAAGAAAAGAAGAAGAAGCAAAAGAAAAAGTTCAATTCTGATTCTGAGTCCGACAAGGAAGATGGCGATGCATTTATTGTGGCTTTGGCGACTCATGCAGGTAATGATGCCTGGCTAATTGACTCAGGTGCATCTTTTCATATGACTTCCAATATAGATTGGTTTTCTAAATATGTAGGATTTAATAGAGGTAAGGTGTACTTGGGTGATGATTCACCTCTAGACATTGTTGGTCGAGGTAAAGTTAGAATCAGGTTTTCTGATGGTAGAATAAAAAGGATTAATGGTGTGCTGCATATCCCTGGATTAAAACGAAACCTGTTATCTGTGAGAAAACTAATAGATGCGGGTGTGCAGGTAGCCTTTTCTGAAGCAGGATGTAAGATGATTAAGGGTGCTTTGGTAGTTGCTAGAGGTGTGAGGTTTGGCACTTTGTATAAGCTTGAAGCATACACTGTTGAGTGTAATAGCACTTCTGTAAAAAGTAAATCTGCGGATACTTCACTGGAAGATTTGAAGGTTTCACCTTCAACAGATGGAAATGGTTTTTGGGTACCTAAGGGTGCTCTTTTGTCTGAAGCAAAGTTACCTGGAGAGAAGACTATGTTATGGCACTAGACACTTGGCCACATTGGATAAAAGGGTCTAAGGACCTTGAAAAATAAAAACCTTGTTGAAGGTTTGAATGATTGTAATCTTGACTTTGATTTTTGTGAGCATTGCATTTATGGAAAACAAAACCGCGTTCAGTTTTACTCGAGTTCTCATAAAACTTGTGGTGTTTTGGATCTTAACCATTCTGATGTGTTTGGTCCAGTAGATGTCTCTTCGATTGGAAAATCCACATATTATGTTTCATTTATTGATGATTTTAGTAGAAGGACATGGGTATATTTTCTAAAGAGTAAATCTGAAGTTTTTAGTCATTTTAAAGAATTTAAAGCAATGGTTGAGTTGCAAACTGGAAAGAAAATAAAATGTTTGAGAACTGATAATGGCGGTGAGTTTTGGTCTAATGATTTTGATAGATTCTGTAAAGACTGTGGAATTAACAAGCAAAAGACAACTTCGTATTCTCCATAGCAAAATGGAGTTGCAGAAAGAACGAACAGGACATTGATGGAGAAGGCTAGGAGTATGTTGAGTGGTGCTGGTCTCGAACAAAAGTTTTGGGCTGAAGCTGTTGCCACTGCTTGCTACCTGATTAACAGGTCTCCTACATCAGTTCTTGTTGATAAAACGCCTACGGAAGCATGGTCAGGTCACAAGCCTTCATTGAGAAATCTTAGAGTTTTTGGTTGCGAGGCATATGCACATGTGCCAAAGGAGAAGCGAACAAAGGTGGAGAACAAGGCTATGAAATGTATCTTCATCGGGTATAGTTATGGTGTGAAAGGATACAAGCTTTGGGACCCTGTTGCACAAAAGGTAATTCACAGAAGAAGTGTTATTTTTAGAGAAATTAAGTCTCCTTCTATTACATTGCAGCCAGAACAGACTAAAAAAGAAGATGTGATTCAACTTCCTTCTACACCTGAAAGAGTTGAATTGAGACCCCTAGATAGGCAAGAAGTTGAGGAGAGCTCGTCTAGCTCTGAATCTTCAGAAGAGTAGGAAGAACCTCCAACTCAGCTTGTTCGAAGGTCTACAAGACATAGACAACCACCTGAAAGGTATTCACCTGATGATTGGAGATGTATTTTTTCTCTGAATACTAGTGTGGATGAACGAAAATCCGTAGAAGAGGCATTAGGTATGAATGATGCAGAATCTTGGAAGATTGCTATGGAGGAAGAAATGGCAGGTTTGAAAAAGAATGATACATGGGATCTTGTACCATTGCCTAAAGGACGAAAACCTATTGGCTGTAAATGGGTGTTCAAGAAAAAGATTGGTTCAAATGGAAGCATTGAGAAGTATAAAGCAAGGTTGGTTGCAAAAGGCTACTCTCAGGTTGAGGGTGTTGATTATGGTGAGATATTTTCTCCTGTTACAAAAATGACGTCCATTAGATTTTTGTTTTCTATTGCTACTACTCATGATTTAGAGGTTGAGCAAATGGATGTGAAAACTGCTTTCCTTCATGGTGATTTGGAGGAAGATATTTATATGACACAGCCGGAGCACTATGTGGTGAAAGTCAAAAGTAATTTGGTCTGTAAATTGAAGAAATCTTTGTATGGCCTCAAACAAAGTCCTAGAATGTGGTACCAAAAATTTGATACATATGTGTTGAGTCTGGGATTTAAACGTTCTAAATCATATCACTGTGTTTATTATAAATCTGATGGTGATCATTTCTTATTCATTGCATTGTATGTTGATGATATGTTATTCATTGGTAAAGGGAAAGGTATGATTTCAGAATTGAAGTCTCAGCTCGTTGCTAAATTTGAAATGAAAGATCTTGGTGCAGCAAAGCACATTCTTGGGATGGAAATTAGAAGAGATAGGGTGAACAGAAAGCTATGGCTAGGCCAAAGTAAGTATGTGAATTCAATGTTACAGAGGTTCAACAAGCAGAATTGTAGACCAATGAGTGTTCCTTTTACAGTTGGAATGAAACTATCTGTTTTAGATTGTCCTACATCCCCATTGGAGATTGAAGACATGAGCAGAGTGCCTTACCAGAGTGCGGTTGGAAGCTTGATGTATACTATGGTCTATACTAGACCAGACATTGCCCAAGCAGTGGGAGTACTTTCTAGATATATGTCTAAACTTGGTAGAGTTCATTGGGATGCAGTCAAAAGAGTCTTCAGATATTTGAAGGGTACTTCAGATATTCTTTGTGTTATCATGGTAATTCAGTTGGAGACATGACTTCCCTTGATATCCATGGTTATGTGGATTCAAATTGGGCAGGTGATATTGATAGCAGAAGATCCACCAGTGCTTATGTGTTTACTTTGTTTGGTGGTGCAATTAGTTGGATGAGTAAGCGACAGGCTGTGGTTGCTTTATCCACTACTTAAGCAGAGTATATGGCAGCTACTCATGCTTGTAAAGAAGCCATTTGTCTTAAGAGACTGTGTTCGGATATTGGAATAAAACAAGGTACAGTGACAGTTTACTATGATAGTCAGAGTGCAATTAGCCTAGCTAAGAACCTGACATTTCATGCCCGGACCAAACATATTGATGTTTAGTATCATTTTGTTAGAGATATGGTTGAAGATGGTAGGGTGAAGCTGGTTAAGGTGGAAACTTTGATGAATGTTGTAGATGCTTTAACTAAGGCTGTGAGCACAGAGAAGTTCAGATGGTGTTCAGAGTCTATGGGCCTTATGGCCCCTAGCAATTGATTCATTGTGTTGACATTCCCTTCCACTCCTGCAAGGTATTCGACAAGTGGCAGATTTGTTGGGAAAAATGGTGTCTCAACCTTGCATTTATGCGAGGTTACTATTTATAGTAACTTTTCATTTGAGCACAAAATGGTACGATACTCTCCCTGAAGCTTCTGGTTGGCTAGATAAGCATTCCGGTAAAGTTGCGTCGTAAGGTCATAGCTAGTTTTGAAGATATTAAAATTTTCATCTTGGAGGGGTGCGATAAAATGTTTAAACTTAATTTTGGGGGCTTTAGAGGCTCCGAAACACCATGAAAAGTGGTCGTAATCGGCACAGCGGGTTACGAGGTGATAGCGCACTTCGCGAGCTTTCTGACGCTTCAAACTGTTCGTCAATCGGACACCTGGTTCTCAACTTATGGCCTCTGGAAGTTTGTACTCCTGAAATAGGAAATATAATTTGTGTCGGATACATAAATGAGCTGTAAAAGGGAGCGACACGTGTTGATGTGTGCTTTAACATGTCATAGGGCATCTAGAATGAAGATAAGGTCGGCTACACCTTATTGGGTTGTTTTAGCCCATGGTTTTGTAATACCATTTTACGGTTTCTTGTATTGTATCTCCTATTTATGAGGTGTGTGAGATAGAGGTTGGGTGTAAGAGTCTTATGTCTATTGAGTTGCCTCTGAATCTCTGATTAGTGGTACTCCTGCGAAGAGCTTACTCTGCAAGTATGTTGTAATCTGTTTTTGATTGCTGAATAAAATATTGAGCTGCTTTTGGAGTGTGGGGTTTTTCTCCTGAAAGGGTTTTCCCCACGTAAATCACTGTGTTGTGGTATGAATGCTATTATATCTATTTCTATTTTTTGTAACTTTTGTAATGATCTGAAAAAGTTTTGCATTACCCTCCTCTCAAGGTTAGTGTAGGAAGCTGTTTCCACTACTTAACTTCCTTACAAGTGGTATCAGAGCCTGATCACCTTTGGTTTCAATTGTGGGCAGTTGAGTTTTTTGAACTAATCTAGATTTGAGTGGGAGCTTGTGCAGAAGACACTTTTTGATCTTGTTGCAGGAATATTCAGATGGCGAGTTCATCAAGACGAATAGAGGTGGAGAAATTTAATGAAAGTAATTTTGAGATGTGGAAGCTGAAGATGGAAGATCTGCTAAGAGATCAAGATCTTTTGGATGCTGTTGATGCGAATGTCCAAAGGCCCTCAGATCCTACTGCGGCAGCTCAGTATGATGTTATGGACCGAAAAGCCAAGGGTCTAATCAGACTGTGCCTGGCAGACTCTGTTCTAATCAATGTCCATGAAGAAAACTCTATAAAGAAGCTATGGACTAAGCTTGGTGAGATGTATCAAGCGAAATCTTTATTAAATCAAATTTTCTTAAGAAAGAAATTGTATTCCTTGAAGATGGAAGAGGGTGGACGAATTGCAGTCCACTTGGAAGCATTCAATATGTTGGTGGCTCAATTAGTATCCATCAGTGTTAAGATGGACGAGGAGGAGAAATGTCAGATCTTGCTTTGTTCTTTGCCTGATTCATGGGATTCTCTTGTTATGGCTATCGGTAGTACTTCTATTATTTTGAAATCTGAAGACATGGTGGGTGCCCTACTCGGTGAAGAGATGCGAAGGAAGGTATCCATCAGTTCAAAGGAATCCCTAACCGTTCATAGAAGACCTAAGGAGAAAGGCAAGAAGAATGAGAAGCGCGACAAGTCCAAATCCAAAGGGAGATCGAAATCTCCTAGAAAGTCCAAAGTCATTTGCTGGAATTGTGGTAAACCGGGTCACATTCGTAAGGACTGCAAAGAAGAAAAGAAGAAGAAGAGAAAGAAAAAGTTCAATTCTGATTCTGAGTCCGACAAGGAAGATGGCGATGCATTTATTGCGGCTTTGGTGACTCATGCAGGTAATTATGCCTGGCTAATTGACTCACATGCATCTTTTCATATGACTTCCAATAGAGATTGATTTTCTAAATATGTAGAATTTAATGGAGGTAAGGTGTACTTGGGTGATGATTCACCTCTAGACATTGTTGATCGAGGTAAAATTAGAATCAGGTTTTCTGATGGTAGAATAAAAAGGATTAATGGTGTGCTGCATATCCCTGGATTAAAACGAAACCTGTTATCTATGAGCAAACTAATAGGTGCGGGTGTGCAGGTAGTCTTTTCTGAAGTAGGATGTAAGATGATTAAGGGTGCTATGGTAGTTGCTAGAGGTGTCAGGTTTGGTACTTTGTATAAGCTTGAAGCATACACTGTTGAGTGTAATAGCACTTCTGTAAAAAGTAAATCTGTGGATACTTCACTGGAAGATTTGAAGGTTTCAGCTTCAGCAGATGCAAATGGTTTTTGGGTACCTAAGGGTGCTCTTTTGTCTGAAGCAAAGTTACCTGCAGAGAAGACTATGTTATGGCACTAGAGACTTGGCCACATTGGAGAAAAGGGTCTAAGGACCTTGAAAAATAAAAACCTTGTTGAAGGTTTGAATGATTGTAATCTTGACTTTGATTTCTGTGAGCATTGCATTTATAGAAAACAAAACCGCATTCAGTTTTACTCGAGTTCTCATAAAACTTGTGGTGTTTTGGATCTTATCCATTCTGATGTGTTTGGTCCAGTAGATGTCTCTTCGATTGGAAAATCCACATATTATGTTTCATTTATTGATGATTTTAGTAGAAGGACATGGGTATATTTTCTAAAGAGTAAATCTGAAGTTTTTAGTCATTTTAAAGAATTTAAAGCAATGGTTGAGTTGCAGACTGGAAAGAAAATAAAATGTTTGAGAACTGATAATGGTGGTGAGTTTTTGTCTAATGTTTTTGATAGATTCTGTAAAGACTGTGGAATTAACAAGCAGAAGACAACTCCATATTCTCCACAGCAGAATGGAGTTGCAGAAAGAATGAACAGGACACTGATGGTGAAGGCTAGGAGTATGTTGAGTGGTGCTGGTCTCGAACAAAAGTTTTGGGCTGAAGCTGTTGCCACTGCTTGCTTCCTGATTAACAGGTCTCCTACATCAGCTCTTGTTGATAAAACGCCTATGGAAGCATGGTCAGGTCACAAGCCTTCATTGAGACATCTTAGAGTTTTTGGTTGCGAGACATATGCACATGTGCCAAAAGAGAAGCGAACAAAGTTGGAGAACAAGGCTGTGAAATGTATCTTCATCAGGTATAGTTATGGTGTGAAAGGATACAAGCTTTGGGACCCTGTTGCACAAAAGGTAATTCACAGTAGAAGTGTTATTTTTAGAGAAATTAAGTCTCCTTTTGTTACATTGCAGCCAGAACAGACTAAAAAAGAAGATGTGATTCAACTTCCTTCTACACCTGAAAGAGTTGAATCGAGACCCCTAGATAGGCAAGAAGTTGAGGAGAGCTCGTCTAGCTCTGAATCTTCAGAAGAGTAGGAAGAACCTCCAACTCAGCTTGTTCGAAGGTCTACAAGACATAGACAACCACCTGAAAGGTATTCACCTGATGATTGGAGATGTATTTTTTCTCTGAATACTAGTGTGGATGAACGAAAATCCGTAGAAGAGGCATTAGGTATGAATGATGCAGAATCTTGGAAGATTGCTATGGAGGAAGAAATGGCAGGTTTGAAAAAGAATGATACATGGGATCTTGTACCATTGCCTAAAGGACGAAAACCTATTGGCTGTAAATGGGTGTTCAAGAAAAAGATTGGTTCAGATGGAAGCATTGAGAAGTATAAAGCAAGGTTGGTTGCAAAAGGCTACTCTCAGGTTGAGGGTGTTGATTATGGTGAGATATTTTCTCTTGTTGCAAAAATGAAGTCCATTAGATTTTTGCTTTCTATTGCTACTGCTTATGATTTAGAGGTTGAGCAAATGGATGTGAAAACTGCTTTCCTTCATGGTGATTTGGAGGAAGATATTTATATGACACAGCCGGAGCACTATGTGGTGAAAGGCAAAAGTAATTTGGTCTGTAAATTGAAGAAATCTTTGTATGGCCTCAAACAAAGTCCTAGGATGTGGTACCATAAATTTGATACATATGTGTTGAGTTTGGGATTTGAACATTCTAAATCAGATCACTGTGTTTATTATAAATCTGATGGTGTTCATTTCTTATTCATTGCATTGTATGTTGATAATATGTTATTTATTGGTAAAGGGAAAGGTATGATTTCAGAACTGAAGTCTCAGCTCGCTGCTAAATTTGAAATGAAAGATCTTGGTGTAGCAAAGCACATTCTTGGGATGGAAATTAGAAGAGATAGGGTGAACAAAAAGCTATGGCTATGCTAGAGTAAGTATGTGAATTCAGTGTTACAGAGGTTCAACATGCAAAATTGTAGACCATTGAGTGTGCCTTTTATAGTTGGAACGAAACTATCTATTTCAGATTGTCCTACATCCCCATTGGAGATGGAAGACATGAGAAGAGTACCTTACTAGAGTGCGGTTGGAAGCTTGATGTATGCTATGGTCTATACTAGACCAGACATTGCCCAAGCAGTGGGAGTACTTTCTAGATATATGTCTAATCCTGGTAGAGTTCATTGGGATGCAGTCAAAAGAGTCTTCAGATATTTGAAGGGTACTTCAGAGTATTCTTTTTGTTATCATGGTAATTCAATTCGAGACATGACTTCCCTTGATATCCATGGTTATGTGGATTCAGATTGGGTAGGTGATATTGATAGCAGAATATCCACCAGTACTTATGTGTTTACTTTGTTTGGTGGTGCAATTAATTGAATTAGTAAGCGACAGGCTGTGGTTGCTTTATCCACTACTGAAACAGAGTATATGGCAGCTACTCATTCTTGTAAAGAGGCCATTTGGCTTAAGAGACTGTGTTCGGATATTGGAATAAAATAAGGTACAGTGACAGTTTACTGTGACAATCAGAGTGCAATTAGCCTAGCTAAGAACCCGGCATTTCATGCCCGGACCAAACATATTGATGTTCAGTATCATTTTGTTAGAGATATGGTCGAAGATGGTAGGGTGAAGCTGGTTAAGGTGGAAACTTTGATGAATGTTGCAGATGCTTTAACTAAGGCTGTGAGCACAGAGAAGTTCAGATGGTGTTAAGAGTCTATAGGCCTTATGGCCCCTAGCAATTGATTCATTGTGTTGACATTCCCTTCCGCTCCTGCAAGGTGTTCGACAAGTGGGAGATTTGTTGGGAAAAATAGTGTGTCAACCTTGCATTTATGTGAGGTTACTATTTATAGTAACTTTTCATTTGAGCACGAAATGGTGCGAAACTCTCCCTAAAGCTTCTGGTTGGCTAGATAAGCATTCCGGTAAATTTGTGTCGCAAGGTCACAGCTAGTTTTGAAGATATTAAAGTTTTCATCTTGGAGGGGTGCAATAAAATGTTTAAACTTAATTTTGGGGGCTTTAGAGGCCCCGAAACACCATGAAAAGTGGCTTTAACCAGCGCAGCGGGTTACGAGGTGATAGAGCACTTCGTGAGCTTTTCGGCGCTTCAAATGGTTCGTCAATCGGACACCCGGTTCTCAAGTTATGGCCTCCGGAAGTTTGTACTCCTGAAATAGGAAAAATAATTTGTATCGGATACATAAATGAGCTGTAAAAGGGAGCGACACATGTTGATGTGTGCTTTAACATGTCATAGGGCATCTAGAAGGGAGATAAGGTCGGCTACACCTTATTGGATGGTTTTAGCCCATGGTTTTATAATACCGTTTGACGGTTTCTTGTATTGTATCTCCTATTTATGAGGTGTGTGAGATAGAGGTTGGGTGTAAGAGTCTTATGGCTATTGAGTTGCCTCTGAATCTTTGATTAGTGGTACTCCTGCAAAGAGTTTACTCTGCAAGTATGTTGTAATCTATTTTTAATTGTTAAATAAAATATTGAGCTGCTTTTGGAGTGTGGGGTTTTTCTCCCGAAAGGGTTTTCTCCATGTAAATCACTGTGTTGTGGTATGAATGCTATTATATCTATTTCTATATTTTGTAACTATTGTAATGATCTAAAAAAAATTTGCATTACCCTCCTCTCAAGGTTAGTGTAGGAAGTTGTTTCCGCTACTTAACTTTCTTACAAATGCACCACAACAAATTGAAGCCTTCATACACAAACATCAAATAAAACGAGTCCTGATGGATGGAGGAGAAGGTCCAAACATTTGTACTTTGAGCACTATTAAATAATTTGGATATTCTTATAAAGCTGTGAATTCTACAAACAAAATTACCATCAAGGCATATGATGATGAGGAGCGTTCATCCAAAGGCAAGGTCACCTTGCCTCTCAGAGTTGGACCAGTTACAAAGGATGTGGTTTGTAAATTCCTAGACCTAGATCTCACATACAATATATTCTTGGGATGTCCATGGATTCATGAGATGAGCGCAGTCCCATCTACATATCATCAATGTATCAAGTTTCCACATAATGGAGTTGAAGTGACCGTCAAAGCTGACCCAAATCCATTCATGTATTGCAACAATCTGTGACCTACATCAAAAATAACAATACAGTCAATCGAAAGGCTATTCCATCTTCAGCATATGTGGATCCAGAATCCTTGAAAGCTTCTACATCAAAACAAGCAGAGATCAAAGAAAAGTTCAAGATTAAAGACCTTGGATGTGGTGAGTATATCTTTCATGTTGATCAACTCGCTCTATCTCCTAAAGTATTTAGTCAACAAGAACAACCTACAAACAACTTGCAATACCCAGGAATTAGGTGTGAACCACCTAGTGTTGTGGCTACTAAGTCTGAATGCAAATCTCCTCTAGTGGTGCAAGCAACTCTTGATATCAATAGTCCTAAGAGTGGTTCTAGCAAAGAATCTATTGAGTGTATCGCCAACCCTCTTGAGAACTCACATAGCCTTACCATATCATCCACTCATTCCATTTTCACTCATCTCCCAAACTTGGATCAACAAGAATTACAAAACCCCTTACTCATTGGGTATGAAAAATCAAGCCATGAAAAGAAAAATCTAAAAGTTCAAAATAAAGAAAAGTCCTTTAGTCCAAATCAAAATCAAAAGCTATTGGACTCTGCAAAAATCAAAGTCAAGGATAAAAATCCTATGAAAGAAAAAGAACAAGAGATGATCTCCCCTAATACCAAAATAACTAGGGGCAAAAATTCTAAAATTTCAAGTGAAAAAGAATACTTGTTGATCCTAAGTCTCCATCATGCTATCCTACTTTCACTTATTTTCACAATCATAAGCTTTCATCACTCATCCACTTGTTCCACACATCCATTCCCTTCTGGTGACACATGATGGACCTTTAATGGAGCTTCCTCAAGGGACTTTGTTATTAGGGATGCCCAAACTTCTTTAGGTGACACGCATATGGGACTGTGTAGTCCACACACTAGTAATTCTATCTCAATTCCTTCATCAAGGAGGATAGTCACTCGAGCTACACATCATCTAGTCAAAGAACAATGCAACTACAATCATAAAGTCAAGCCTCGTACATTTGAGGTGGGTGACTTAGTTCTCAAGGAAAATCCTAAGAATCAGCAAGATAGAGAGAAGAAGGGAAAGTTCAAACCAAACTAGCTTGGTCGTTACATCATTACAACAACCTATGGATCCGGTGCATATCAGCTCTCAACTTCAAATGGGGAACCTTTGGAGGATCCTATCAACAACATGCACCTTCGCAGGTTTTACACATAGATATTTAGAGTATCCTAATTCAAAAATACAAAAAAATCAAAACACATTCAAAAATACAAAAAAAACATAAACATAACAAAAATCGTTACTTGGTGAAAACTTGGCAAACAGGTGCCTTGTGACACAAAAAAATTGAAAAATCCAAAAAACATAAAGAAAAACATTTCATCCAAAGGTGAAAACCACTTCGGTGGTGCCCTGGGCAAGTACCATGGTGAAAACTGGGTCACAAGTGCCATGTGTAGAGACATTGCTCCTCCCTCCTTCAGGATTCATTTTCATCCTTCACTTTGCACACACTCACATCCTATTCATTTCATAATAAACCTCCCTTTTCCCCTCTTTCCATCCATAATAAATCAGCTCCTATCTGTGGCTAAGGCAAATCCTACATCCAGTGATGGGTGTGGAACTGAGAGCATCACATATTTTGAGGAGTACAATTTCTTTCACTTTTCTTCAGTCTATCCACGCACAATCCACAATAAAGCAGCATTTGCATCATAGATCCATAATAAAGTTTCTCTTTCTCTGCAATAAAGTGTCAGTTTCATGGATTCAGTCAGTTTCAGATGAGACACAACAGTAACAATGGGCTTCAACAAATCAAATTTTTCAACAAACTCAGACAACATTATGGTTCGGTACTATCTATCCCCTTTGTGAAAGTAAACATTGTGACCATAATCAAATAGACTTATACAAGTGACAAGACACACTAAACTTGAGGACTACAATGGATGTTGGTGTCGACTCTTGGTTTAATTTTTTATTTTATCTTTTGGTGACATGTCTTTTAGATTTTCTAGGATGTCTCTGACTAGTGATTTTATCTCCAGGATATCTTTGACTAGAAAGGCGAGGATGGGGTATTGTCACCTATTTTTGTTTGCTGTCTATGGATTTTCTCTTAGTAATGCTATGACTTTTCCAAGGATATGAGGACACTGTGAGTCTAGTATGAACTGGGGCATTCCTTGTTTGAGACTATCTTATCTCCATGTAGACAGGTACAATGACTTTCTAGGTCGAACATATGCCTAGATTGTCATAACCTATTTTGCCATAATAAAGCTAAATGATGATAATGCACAAGAGGCTCTTTCACTTTCATATCTTCTATCTTTCATCCCCCATTCTTGATTGATTTTCATCATCCTTCCCAAGTCTGTGTAGCCCATTATCACATGATTGAGTACAATGACACACCAAAAATATTTGCATTTCATGTAGTTGCACTCGCATCATCATAGGTTAGCATATCTCATCATCTCCATACATATAGATATCACAATTACAATTGCATCACATCCTGCACACAACACATGATAGCACATTTTACATTTTCATCATGTAAATAATCATTTGCATTATCATATTCATTTGCATTTCATCATATACATATTTGCATCCATATCATAAGCATCACATAAAACATATAAAAGCATCACATAGGTACACACACATATAGCTGCCACAAAGATGAATCATCTCATATATATATATAATCGAAAGTGTCATGATACAATGATGTCAAAATCATATGGCTACAATCACCCGAAGGTATCTACATCATCATACAAAATGGTACAAAACTGATACATATGGAGCCCTCTAAAGCCATGATGAACTCCCTCCCTCAGAGCCACTTGGCCTCAATGGAATCTGAGCCCTAGAAGGACCCGCTCCAGGATCATCTCTCTTGTCCCCTCTATCTAGTGGTGGTGGAGGACCCATAACTACACTGCTGGATGCTTGTCTCCTCTACCTCCCTCCAGTAGCCATCGCTGTCCATGATGGTCTGCAGAAGCTCCTCACCCGTTGCTCTGGTGGCATTTCCCCATAGTATAGGTTTCACTAATAACCTATCTCCTCCCTTGCCCATTGAACATTGGCGTATCCAACCCCTGTGTCCTCTGTCGCTTGCCTCCTAGCCTTCAGTGTTGTCTCAGCCTTAGTGTAGCGCTGAATGGCTTGATCCTGCTCCTGCTCAGTATCCCTCATCTATCTCTTGAGCCTAGTTGTCTTCCTCTCCAGATCCTAGATCTGATCTACCTATCCCTGGCAGATCTCCCTCGGCTCTAATAGCTCATCCTCCTCCTTCTCCTCGACCCCCTGTGCCTGTGACTCCCCCTGTACTGGTGGTTGTGTCTGTGCCTGTGCCTCTGCCTATACCTGTACCTGCCTATGTTCCTGTCCCTGCACCTATCTAGGACCCTGTGCTACTAGCACCTGTAATGGCAATCCACCGTGACCCCTCATCACCCGAGCCTGTCTCTCCTCCTCACCCTCTCTTCATGGAGCCACCCTCCTCTCTCCAACTGCACCTCGCCTCCTCTATCAGCCTCTACCCCCACCATCTCCATCATCATCCTCATTCCCTCCACCATCTCCATCTATCTGCTCACCTAGATCTGTCAGGCATGGAAATGGATGCTCTACCGAATATGCAGTATACTTTGCATCCATCCCTGCATCCTCAATCTCAGGCCACATATCCCATGGCATGGGTACCATCTCTACCAGCTACATCACGGCCCGATCATATGCTAACAATGGCCCAAAGTGTGTCTGATCTCATACTGTCCGCGCATACATACCAGAACCCCATAGCATCCGCTGGATCCTGCCAAACTACCTGCATACCCTCTCCACTAACTGCCTCTCCAGTACATAGGGCATCCGCCCAATCAGATATCTGCTCCTGAATGTGTATGTAAGATCCACTACGTCATCCTCCCACTACTCACACTCGCGGTATAGCCTCCATATCATAGTGTCAATCTCATTGATCACTCGATGCCAGTGCTCCAACTTGCCAATCCATGGCTATGAGGTAATCATATCATATAAATAAATAAAACTGCGTTCATGACCCCTGCCTCTGAAATGTATCGGTCGTGTGACTGGTAGATGCTCATATGCCCAAACCTACAACAATGTAACTTCGCAGCCCAATCCTACAGATCCACGATAAACAAATTGATGAAGCTCATAGTATAAGTGTGTCAACATGCACGGTACCCAGGCATATCTGGTATGCTATGTAACCAGTGTCTCCAAGGTGCTCCCCTAGCCCACAGCTAATCCTTGTGTCGCCCTATCCGAACACAAGAACCCACTGATCACTCCTCCTAACATTGCTGGTAGTGCTAATCCTGTCACTGTCATTGTGTCCCATGCCACATGTCCAGCCCTCATCTCCAGTCCTGAATCCTGGAACACTCATCTCAATGCCTCCCTGTCTCCATCTCGATCGTAGGGTATCAGCTCCCCATCGATCGGTATCCTCAGTATCCTGTATACATCCTCTAAGGTGACTGTCATCTCACCCATCGACAAATGGAATGTGCATGTCTCAGAGTGTCATCTCTCAGCTAAAGAAATCAACAACCCCATGTTCGCTTGAAACTTAGGCACATACATAATATATCTAAGACCCATAACCTCAATAGCAGCCCTATCCTCGAATGTTAGCTCTGGTCGTAACCTTTGATTCGATGGGGATCTCTCCTATGACTCTAGCATAGGCAAATACTCCCGCAGTCAAGCAAATCAATCATGTCAGTCAAAGTGACACTCACTGTTCATCACAAAGTCTTGCTATCTATCCCAGTGACACTCACTGTTCATCACAAAGTCTTTTTATCTATCCCAGTGACACTCACTGTTCATCACAAAGTGTTGCTTCTGCTCCTAGTGGTACTCCCTGTTCATCACAAACTACTACGTATTTTGCACTCCCTGTTCATCACAAAGTGTTGCTCCTATTGGTACTCCTTGTTCATCACAAAGTACTATGTCTTGTTACTCCCTGTTCATCACAAAGTGCCTCAATCTATCTTATCCTAGGGCTATGCTTGAGTATATCCTCTTGAGTAGTTTTCTAATTGGCAACATACTTTCTATCACAAAATTTTCAATCATAGCCCTATCTGCTATCCTAGTCTTCCCTAGAGAACCTACTTGAGTGTATCCTTTCAGCAGCTTATCCAATCGACAGTGTATGTTCATCACAGAACTACTTATTTGACCTTGAAGACATAAACGTGCCTTCATGACATAAACGCGCTTACAGACTACACAAACACACCTACTATGCACAGATGCGCCTGAAATACATAGACGTGCCTCTATTCTGCACAGACGCACCTATCCTACACAGACATGCCCGCATTTCACAAACATGCCTGCACAACGTAGACATGCTCACATTTGGCACAATCGTTTTTCCCAGCATAGATGCACCTGGCACCAACGCAGACGCGCCTAGCCAACCTAGACGTGCCTGGCACCAATGCAAACACGCCTACATATTTTTGACATTATCCTAAAGCACATTTATTGCACTACCTAGCATGCATTTATGACAAGAATTAATGCGACAAAGTACAAAGAGGTTTTGTGGTACTCACCAGCTGTCCTGCATCTGTTGGCCTCTGAAATCCGTGAATGCGATCGAATCTATGCACCAATGCCATCGCTACTGACTGCTATTGCTCTATTCTCTCTCTGTAATCTGATCTCTTGGATGTGTGGATGACAATGAGGATGTTTTCCTCTCATGGTCTATTTTATAGACTGCCCTAGCCCTCATTTCCTGAGGCAGTCTTCTTTATCCCGTGACTCTGTCACTCTATCCAGTCAGTCCATTCTAGCCTTCCTTTCTTATCGAGAGATTGTCTGTGATCTTTTCAGACATTTTCATCCAATCTCTCAAGGGGGCATATCATTCCCATCTTGGGACAACTTTGTATCAGTTCATATTATCTTCTTTGAAACAACGTGAAAAGTTGCATTGTCTCAAAGAGGGGCAAAATGTAGACACCTAAAATTGTCATGTCTAATTAAATAAATATCTTTATTTATTTTATTTATTTAATTAATTCATTTATCCTCTTCTAGCCTTATTTCTCATTTAAATAAATTCATTTATTTATTTAAATTATCATTTTCTCTTAAATTAAATAAATATCTTATTTATTTAATTGATCCCACTTCCTCTATTAATTAAATAAATCTTTATTTAATTAATTAATTCATTAGCCTTTTCTACTCATGACACATGTCATTTATCTCTTAATTCCTACACTACCTACCCTCTCATTATTTTATTATTTCTTTTACCTACCCTCTAATCATAGCTGACCTCTTTTTACACCTCTCAATCTTATCCCTCCATTTCTTATAGTGTCTTCTATATAAGGAGTTTCTTCCTTCATTATCAAACCCTCACTATGCATTCAGCCCTGACTACGTTCTTGAACTTTCATATGTGATCCTACTTGCAACCATATTTCTATTCTTTGTTGAGCTCTTGTGCACATATAAAATCTGAGAGCAAATATATCAAGCAATATCAATGGAGATAGGAAGAATGGAGATTCAAACCCTATTGGACATGTGATGGTATAATCTTTGTGATTTCATTTGATTTGCATTGTCTTAGGTAATCTTCATATGTTATGGTGGATCTTTGTTGTTGTTAGGCTAGGGTTTGGTGGTTGAATTCATTTAGTCTTTCAATATTGTTGTTGTCATCCATTTTTACCGTATACACTTACAAATAAGTTTACTCATTTTAAATAGTGTCAATCAATCAACTACAACATGTCATATCTCTAAAGTATGCAAGTAGCTAATGTAACAAACCATATTGATAGCTGGTAGGGTCAAATTTGAGGTCAAAATGAACAAGCTACAATTATGCATGTAAGTATTTTTCCTTTTATTGATTTTCCCATTACTATATTATATATATTTTTATTATATTCCAACACTTCAAGTGTCAAATGATTATCTTCAAAATTCTTAGGTTGTTTAAGTTGAAAGAAGAGAATGCAGTCAAATCATTATCTTTCTTATTTTAGTTTACTTTTTAAAAGATGGAGTCATAATAATTTTAAACCATAAGAGATAAGCTAGTTGAATAAGGACAAGGAAAATGATTGCCAAGGATAATTTTTTTTCAAGATCTTAATGATTGCAAGATAAATATCATTTTGATAAGAAAAAATGCATGTGAAGAAATACAAGTGGGAAGAGATTGTAGCTTTCAAAGAAAGCCTATATATGACTATTATTGGCACTTGATTGAAGAACAAAGGTGATCATAATTTTAATAAAATGTTTATAACATTTGATGAAGGTTGTAGTCTTTTTTGAAGCTTACCCTTGAAAAGGTATGATGTTAGTGGTAAATCATTTCAAATTATGGAAGAGTGAAGTTGTATGAAGGCATTGAAAACAATTGTCATTACTACATATTGAGTTCTTTTCTAATTTTATAACAATTCAACTATTTGTTCCAATGGGAAAGGTAAGTAGAAAATAGAGAAAAAAAATTGAATATGTGAAAATGTATAATGAAAAAAGAATTAAAAAAAATGAAAAGTTAAATTAAAGTATTGGAAAAGATAAATATTTCAATTGAAAGGAAAAAATATCAAAATTGAAAAAGAAAATAATCTAATAAATCTATTATATGAAGCAAACCTAATAGAATATCAACCTCTAAGGTATAAGCCTTAACAAAGGCCTTAGAAATGCCAAAGTTAAGCAAATGCAAATGGTTTTAGAGTTTAGGCAGTAATTTCTTATTGACACGCTTCAAGCAATTGGTTTACCAAATCATTCTCTTATTTTGATTTTAATATTTTATTCTTTTGTGAGGTATTTTTCTTTTTTAATTACTTTTTTCTTTTTAATTTTCTCCAAATTTTAATTCAAACTATTTTGTTTCACACATTAAATTTTCAATTTATTTTTTCCCTCATCTACCTCTCTCTTCCATTGGAACAAATAGTTTCCTTAAATAATTAAATAGAAACCAACTATATAATACTTGATGATAATTGATTTCGATGTCTTTGCATACCTTCACTGTTATATGATTTGAAATGAGCAACAAATGTAAGATTTAACAAATACTACAAACTTTATCAAATTTTGCAAACACTTGATGAAAAATTATAATAAGCTTTGTTCTTTGATCAAGTGCTAATAATAGCCACCAATAAGTTTTCTTCTAAAGCTACAACCTCTTTTGACTTGTCTTTATTTGCATTCAGATTTATTCTCAAACTGTCTATTTTCTTGTGATCTTTAAGCTCTTCAAAATCTGTGATCCTTGAGGATCATTTTCCTCATCCTTTGTGATGATTTACTTATCTATTGTGATTTTAGAAGGATTATTGTGACCTCTTTTTTCAAAAATGCAATTGCATACAAAGATTGATTTTATTTCTTAACAAAATATTTGTGTATACGACCACCAAAAAAATCAATTCAACACTATACCTTAAACTTGTAATTAGTGTCAATGAGCTCTTGGTCTACTAGTGAAGTTGAATGGCTCCAAATCAGACAAGTCTTGTCGGGTGCAAAGGCTTCAACATCATAAGGGATGAGGCTGGGATCATGCCCCGAGCGAATTTGGCGAAATGGATAACCTTGAGTCCTTGGTTTCAACCTATAGACACATGCCCCCATATTGGGTGGCAAAAAATACTTCATGAAGGGCTTCATTGTGTTGTTGGCTTGCAGACTTTGTGTCATTGCTAGACTACTATGCTCGCAATTCTAGACCTCCATGAATTTTCATTTTATGAAATGAATCTTTTGTAAATCCCTTGATTTAATTCCAAACTACCACATGATAATTAGACTACATTTGACTGCATCTAGCAATTGGAATCCATCTAGCAACTGGAAAGTTATAAGATGTTTACGACAAGTTAATTCAATCTTGGAATCCTTGACAAAAATGGTGACGCACCCCACGCAATTAATATTTTCTAATTATGACTGCGCACTTGTGGCCTCAATAGAACTGTTGATCTCCTAGGTGGTCTTTGTTCTTTAAAATTTGCAATCTCTCTAATGCTTAGCTGCATATTTCCTTATTCTTATTGCTGTGGGTTTCTAGCCATGATATCTTTTCCACTTCTATGATTTGATTGCATTCTCTTCTTTTTCCTTACGCGACCTGAGAACTTTTATTTCGCCTTCCCTTTCCTGTGATTTCTTTTTATTTAAATCGACCACTTTTCTCTATAAAAAATTCTGGGAGCTCCTTTACGTATGCAACTAAAAAGATTTTGTTTCTCTTCTACCAGATTTTAGATAACAAAATATGTGAGATGGATATGATTAGTTGCAATTTACATTTTTATTATTAAATATAATTTTTAAACTTTGTTGACTTTTTTGAAAAGAGAGAACATGTGAACAGCTGGTATGTTGCACTGGTTAACATGGGTACAGATGATAATTGCATATAAACTAATATAGATAATATAAATTGAATTCCAATGCATTAAAATTGGGAAAAAGGGAAAAAACCAAAATAAAACAGATATTCCACAGAAGTCTGCTATAAAGCCGGTTCTTCGAAAGCTAATCATTCAAGGGTATTCTGTAGCTTCAAAACATGTCTAAGGGAGATGTTGCAGCTGCTCTCTGGAGAAGGTTTTGTATTATCTTAAACATTCTTCAGTCTTGTAAAATTATCTGAAATGAAATTGTTCTTTTCTGGAAGTCTACTTGTTAATTGAGTAATATGTAGGTTGATTTTACACTCATAAACGGCTCTGTGTCAGTGTATACTAAGTCTTCTTTACATCATAAGCACATAGAGACAGAGACAGAGCTTTGTTGAACTGGGTTTTTTTGTTCGATGATAACATCTTTAACGAAAATGTATTTGTTTGATGCAGATTGCAAGGCAAAGTTGCAATAATCACAGGCGGATCCGCAGGCATTGGAGAGGCCACTGTTCGGCTATTTGCAAATCATGGAGCCAAAGTCATCATTGCAGACATTGCAGACGACGCTGGTATGAAAGTGGCCCAATCACTTTCTCCCTGGGCAACATATATCCACTGTGATGTGAGCAAGGAGCAAGATGTAAGCGCAGCCGTGGATTTGGCCTTGGAAAAACACGGAAAATTGGACATTATGTATAATAACGCAGGAGTTGTCGACAACCTAAAACTAAGCGTGGCAGAAAATGATATGGTGGATTTTGAGCGAGTGATGAATATCAATGTAAAAGGAGTAATGCACGGCATTAAGCACGCAGCCCGCGTTATGATCCCCAATAGAAAAGGCAGTATTATCTCTACGGCTAGTATTGCAGGAATAGCAGGAGGATTTACTCCTTACTCCTACGCTGCCTCCAAACATGCCGTTATTGGGCTGACTAAGAACGGTGCAGCAGAGCTGGGAAAATGTGGAATACGAGTGAATTGTATTTCTCCAGGTGCAATTCCCACAAATCTGGTAATGAATTTTATGGGAGTGGCCCCTTCAGCAGAGGCAAAGGCCACGGTGGAGGCCGCCATTCAGCTCGAGGCCCCGTTAAAGCAAGCCAGTCTTAAACCAGAGGATATTGCAAGGGCTGCTTTGTATCTGGCCAGTGAGGATTCCAAATATGTAAGTGGTCACAACATGGTGGTTGACGGGGGGATAACAGTTGTACTTGATGAAAGTGCTGTGTTTGGAAAGTACTAATGGGGAATCTCTCAGAAAAAAAATGTTATCCTACAATAACACTTGAGTGAGAGAGACGTTTCTTCCACTTATCAGTCGAACTGAATAATTCTTAAGTCAACCCTTGAATCAAGGAGTATTATGTAGTTAATACTATCATAATGTGTAATCATCTTATGCCGCTTTTTCAATTTCATAAATAAGAACGAATAATGCAAGCTTTACATTTGGTGAAGATATCCTCGAAGTTATATTGTGTATGACATGCAAGTCAATATAATTGCACTCGTCCTTATTTATTGAATGGATTGTGATGTTAAATTTATACTCTCGTGGTCCATAAAATTCATTAATATTGAAATGCTTGTTAATTATGCTAGTCAATGCTTATATAATATTGCATTATATTTGTAAACTAGAAAATTGGATTCTAGTAGTTCCCCACCTATAAGAGAGAAAGGAAACCACTAGGATGATTTTCAGTTGGGAGATACTTTACATTCAAAAGAGGGGTTGAATCCACTATATCCAAATCCAAAAGAAGTAAGGATGTCAATGCCTAATGGATTGCAAGGGTTCGAATGTGATTGACCCCTTTTTATATATAGATATATTGACTTGTTAACTTGTTGATTATGCAAAAAATGAAGATAAAATGGGTGACATAAAGAGCTACAAATTCTGGATCACGTTTTAACTTTGGATCTAAGATATTTAGACTGATACAGATCTGCCCTATAAATTTGGAGGAAAGTCATAGAGACCGGGTTGAAGTTGCACCTGGTCCTCCAAAAAATCCGTATGCCGAAAAGGGTTTATCTGTCTCTGCAAATGAAGCCTAAATCTACAATTATAGCCTTGCACTTACAACTTGCGTAGATAAAAGAAGGGAAGAAGGGATGTGGATAGGGGTTTGCCTTAGTAAAACCCCAGTTGAGGAATCAACCTTGAAAGAAAGTAATTGCAAATACTTAAATGTGAATAATAGAAATGTATACCTTGTAGATCTGCAATTTGTTGATGATGGTTGCTTCTTCGACATAACCACAAGTGTTGCATGAAATGACATGTAACATGACAAAACCCTAACACACACACATGCTTACAAATGAATAAATTATAAGGTTGCTCCAATGGATGAATGCAGAAGACTTGATGAATGTTTGAAGACATGAACACTTGAATGGATGACAACAATAATGAAGACCTCCTCATGAATTTTGTTTATCTTCTTCTATATCCTAAATAAGGGAATTAAGTCTCCTTTTATACATGCCTGGGACAAATCATTCTCATCTCACTAAAGGCCATCATAGGAGAATTTTAAGTCCCAAAGAGAAAGTTAGGTCCAAGGGTTAGATGGACCCATTTGAGGGCCACCCAAAGAGGGAGGATAGGAGTGCCACGCCCTTGTCCAAGGGGGACCAGGGTGCCACACCCCTATCCTAAGGGGGACAAGGGCACCATGCCCTTTCCCTACCCTATTTTGGGGCTCGGACAGGGTCACAAGGTGACGTAAGGACTAAAACAATAGGGGATTTGGATTGATGATGCACAAAGGGGTCCTAATTGAGTAGGGAGATGCAATCACTAGGGTGAGGACCTTAAACGCAGTCAAAATTGCAAGGATCACAATTTTATGATGCTACAATATTATTATTTGATAATTTTCACATTTATTGTTTATGATTATATTATTATATCAGAGATATAATAAACTCAAGGATAGGGGATATTGGAAGACTAGAAAATAATATTTATTATATATATTTTGTAATATAATCAAGTTAAAAGTAAGAGATATTAGGTGAACGGAAAGCAATTGTTGATCTTGTAACGTCCTAAAATTGCGACACTTGCAATTTCGACTGCATTTGGGTCTTCAGGATGGTGACGCAACACTAAACCTGAATGGAGACCCTGAAACTTGTTCACGACATCAAAAACTGCATTTTTCAGCACCTTGGCCTGATCCTCCTTGCACCCTGCTGTCCCGGGAGGTGGGACCATGGCGCCCAGCACCCTGGTCCTTCAGGACCATGGCGCCCAGCGCCCTGGTCCTTTAGGACCATGGCGCCTAGTGCCCTGATCCCCCAGGACCATGGCGCCCAGCGCCCTGGTCCCTGGCCCTATTTTGGGCCCGATCTCTTATGGGGCTTCGGGTCTTTAAGTTTGCAAATTGGAAAATAAGGTTGCTATGTCGGCCCAAGGTCAGAAAAATCAGTCTATCAACCCTAATTGGCAATTATATAAACTACATTTCCTCTCCCATTTTGAGGAGGAAGGACATATGTGTACAAGACGTGGAAACAATATTCAAACATTCAAGCATTCAAGCATTCAAGCATTCCTTCAAGCAATTGAGCATTCTAAGTCTCCATTCAAGGCTAAGTGTTGCATTCAAGACAAGGATTCAACCATTGAAAAGGAGATCACATACCACATACAACATACAACATACAACAACATCTACACCTTCGCATGTAAGAATACAAACATTCTTACAACAAGGTATTGGTACTTATTACATTACAATCATTTACATTTACAGCATTTCTCATTTCTTGGTTAATTCCAAAACTGGGGTTTGACCTAAGGGCAAACCCCTAATCCCTAGCCCCCCAATCGTCCTCGCTTTTATGTGTGTAGGTTGCAGGTACGCGGCTGTAATTGAAGATCTGGAATCCTTGTGCAGAGCCGAATAGATCCCCCTTCGTTCCGCAGATTTTTCGGAGGACCATGTGCACGTCGGGCGCCATCGTCCTGTCAACTTTCGCTCAAATTTGCAGGACAGCTCCGTCTCGACATTTTACTGCTAATTCCAGGTCCGCAGCTTCATCCCATATTCCTATCTCTGTTTATAAGCGAATCTTTCTCACTTTACATGCATTCTTAGCTCAATCCTTCTATCTACATTCTTTACAAAAGAGGGTAGCCTTGCTGTCTTAACCCTTGAAACTCATTTAGAATCCAATCTTGCATTGTGTGGGATTGGATCTTGTGGGTTTCAACCCCTCTTTTGAATGTAAAGTCTCTCTTAAGTGAAAACCGTCAACCCTAGTGACCTCCTTTCTCTCTCCTTGGAGTGGTGGGGGGAACACTTAGGGTTCGATCGTGATTTTCCACTTTACAGATCTATATACTTTGTATTGTGTATTGAATGTAGATGAGATCATATCATGGTAAGGAATATCATCAGATTGGAACTCAATGATTATATGTCAATCTATTCTTATGGTTATTTGTCTAATATGGTACAAACTAGTATGGTCAACTCAAGGTAGGATGTGTTGGGAGTTTGGTAACTAAAGGATAATTTACATTTACTTTATCTTTGCATTTAACTAATTAATTAGTTATTTACATTGTCACAAGGCCCATATTAGTTCTATATCATGTTAGCTAGAGGGGATATGGGACATTCCATAATAGATTACATAAGGCTGATGTGTACACATTATTATTTTACTTGGTTGTTGAATTTAGTTGTACTATAGATGTGCATGATATCTAGTATCCTTTTCAAAGGATTGAACATATTCTAGTGGAAAGATGTGAGGGGGACTACCTATTCTATATTTGTAGTTAAATTACTTAGATGATTCTCTCCCTCCTATAGATAGAAAACCATATTACTCAACCCCTCAAAATTTATATATTATTGTATTTTGTATTTTTGAAATATATGTAATTATATATTGTTGGCATCCTTATTTTTATATGATAAACTATATGTTCACTAATTTATTTATTTATTTTTTAATATTAAATATCTATTATTAAAGTTGAAATTATTATTTTTAATAAAGAAAGGTGAATTTTTTATAAGACCCCAACCATGCTACAATAGAAGAACAATAGAAATATAAAATAAAATCATAAAATTTACCAAAGAAAGAAACATGACAACAAGACAACCAAGTGGTTATTTCAAACTTACACAATATTGCATTTAAAGGCTTGGCTTGAGGGAGACAATCCAACTTAGGAAAGAGATTTCATCATCCTTTGTATAATAATCCAAAACTATTCGTTTAAATCTAAATCCTTAGCATAAGAGGGGACAAAAAAACTCTAAATGCCTAACTAATTGCGCAATAGCTTTTGAAGAACTAAGAGGAGAGGATGAAACAAAAATAACAATACCTTTATAAATTGAAGGCGAATAGAATTTTGAGCATAAATATTCTTAGTTAGTTGCACACAAGCTGACATATTTGATTCTAGGGAGAGGATTTTCTATAATTTATTAGAGTGGCTCCAAATCTTCAAAATTGGCAATTGAACTATCAAGATACACCATGTTGGCTCCCAAATAAATAGATCCCTAAACCCTAAGGATCTAGCCACACTCCTATCAACAAGTCAAAGGCTAGATTCGGCCAACAAACAAGATTCAACTACTGAGATTGCAATCTTTTGCACTTTTTGCTCTGGAAGACCAAGCAGGTTGACCTCAATAGTGTCTCGAGATTTTATGATAAAATATGGTTCTGGCAATGTTGTATTAAGAAGATATCTCAATGAAAATATACCAATGAAAGACTGATAAACCCTTTGTTCTGACTACAACCTTGATTTTTTTCTTTCACACATGCATTGAGATTGATTTCCTAAGATAATCTAACAACTACTCCTACTACAGAAATATAAAAAGGTGAAATAAGAATGGTTCTAAGAACTTAAACTTGATCAATGCCTAACTAGGGTAAACATAGTCCAACCTACAAAATATCTGCTCTTGCTATGAAACACGTTTAATGCACATTTAAACATATTGTAACTTGCATAATACGTTTAGAAAACCATAAAAAAATAACTAATAATTCCAGTTGAACACATATCACAGTAGTTCATAAAATAGATTTTAACTCTCCTTGAGAGAGACCCACATTCAAACTACACATTCCTACTGGAGGAAGAAAAACTTATATATCATTAATACAAAAGTTCATACAAAATGTGGATAGAAAACATACGACAATTAGAGAATGATACTCATTTCATTAATCATCAAAATATCAGTTTCCATTTCAAGGCAACATCTGTAGAAAGGAAATATTCAACAATCTCTATACTCCTCTTGGCCTATTAAATATAATCCAGCCAAATTTCAGAATTTGAATCCTATCACAATGGCCCCGAATTCCCTTTTATAACACTAATAGAGGAAAACAAGCTTTAGGTTGATTGTGACACTTGTCAAAATCCTAACTGCTACGTTTTGCAAAATGCTACCAAGTAGCGCAAAATATTCCTTGCAAGTAGACCTTTAAAGCTCATTAATTGTAGATATCTACAAGGATGTCAAGTGGAGCCTAGAGCCGTACCTTAAATGAAATATGTCAGATGATATGCTATACACTTATATTGATCAAGATCTTTGAAGTTGAAATAGGTGCACCTTGATTGGTACGAAGCATTTGAGCATTTACATCACCTCACCAAAAATCTCAACCTGTGAAGAGAAAAACAAAGAGGAGGATACCAAAACTATATACAATCTCACCTACTCCTCATCCTCGGGCTACTCTTCCTCCAAGGAGAAATACCTTTTATGCCAGAAATCTCCATCATCTATTGGCCATGCAAAGGACCCAAGATCTTGCAATTTATTCATTGTCTCTCTAACTTTTGGAGAGGGCATGGTTACAGTCTCCAATGCAAATGTTTGGTAGAGAGAATCAACATCGATGATTTTTTCAATAATTATATGATAGGTCATGTCTTGGTTAGGATCGTTAGCTAATGCATCTAGGACTTCATTAACTGATTTTATGAAGTCCTCCATCAACCTGGCAAGATCTTTCATTTTCCCCTCATCTATCAAAATCGAAGGAATGTCTCATTTTTGCAGGCCTCTTAATGATCCTATCTTCTCTGTTAGTGCCATCTTTTCCTCCTCCATGTGGGGAATTCCTTTAATCAGTAAATTATAATTTTTCCAAATGATACCCACAATTTTGGGGCTCCTTGTTATCATTTTTTATTGCTAAAAGAATTTCTTTTAATTGTTGACCCTTGGGAAAACAAGTATTTCTAATTGGTTGAACATATGAAATAATGTCATCAATCCAGTCACATAATTGTGACGCCTAAGAATAAGAGGTGTGGACATCATCCAAGTGGTCTAGGACCCTATTTCAAATTTGCAACATACTTTATTTCCTTATGTCCAAATAATTCTTCTCAACCTCTTCTTTTACTTTTTGTAATTCCTCTTTTAGTTTTACAAGCTCCCTAGGCTTGGGACCCACTACAAATACTAAGTGACACTTGGCCAAATCATTCTTCAGCTTTACATTCTCATTGAAGAGCCTCCTATGATCAACACTCAAAGCCACATGTAAGGCTCTGAGCTTCTCATGTTTCTTTTCCTGCTCTTCTATGACTAGCTTAACAAAATGTGCATCATGCATTGACACAATGGTTACCTTTGATGTAGTTGTATCAACAAGAATCCTCACAACTGCACCCATCTTATGCTCCATCCCCCTAAAAAACCATAGGCTTGTCTATGTTGGGAGCCTTATACCACAAAGAAAAGGTTGTTATGCTTGGGTTAACCCCAGACCCATTCTCTCATAATTCTTGTGCATAGATGGGCTCCACCTATCTCATCACCTGATTAAGAACAAAAAAATTTCTCAAGGTCCCAACCTGGTACAAAGAGGAGGCCACTCTTCTTAACTAACTCCCTTCCTTCTTCAGAAGTGCACTTAATTCTAGTCTTATAAATATTTCTAATATCTTCTTCAGATAAATCTTTAAGCTTCTCTCTTAACCAAAAAGACTTGAATTCATCTAAATTAAAAAGAATGTCATTGGACAAGAAAATTTTAGAGGCAATTACCCTCTCATCAGTGACCTCATACTCAAGGATGACACTTGGGATGATTTCCCTATCCATATCTGCTAATACTTTTGTAGCTTCATCCTCTTTAAAAGCATCATGGGGATGGTGACACACTAGTGTAAATTTCTTCTACAATAATGCAAACAAAGTAAGAAATCTTTGCCTTTTCCTTATCCACCTTCGTTATTACCTTGGGACTTGGTTGTTCTCCACCAGGTTGTTTGGCCTACTTTCGAGCCAACTCCTCTTCAATCAATTTATCAAAAAATTTGACCTTGCAAGACATCCTAGCAAAGTCATTGTGGATATTAGCACACAATCCTTGGAATTCAGGGTCCTCTTCTTTCCTCTCCCTCTCCAACTTTCTTAGGTAATTCCATTTTCTTCTCCTTTGCAAGGCCTCAGAGGGGTATGCATTTCTAATAAGGTCTTCTCTTTCATGAAAATGATGGGTGAAACAACTCCTCTTCAATCAATTTATCAAAAATTTTGACCTTGCAAGACATCCTAGCAAAGTCATTGTGGATATTAGCACACAATCCTTGGAATTTAGGGTCCTCTTCTTTCCTCTCCCTCTCCAACTTTCTTAGGTAATTCCATTTTCTTCTCCTTTGCAAGGCCTCAAAGGGGCATGCATTTCTAATAAGATCTTCTCTTTCATCAAAATGATGGGTGAAACCTCTCACCCTCAATTTGTTTGTTCTAACATCATTTATGTAACTCTCTGGGTCATAATGTCTTGCTTGGCCCACCTTAATCCTATAATTATTTATAAAAAAATATTGTACTTTATCAAGGGTGTCACTCCCTACATTGAACTCGTTATATTTTACCATTCAGGGAGGATGTTGCCACTTCTTTTTTGTTCTTATTTGGTCATTTTCTAACCATAGCATCTACCAAATGAAGTCAACGGATGTGAGCCTAGGTGTGACTATGATGGGGAGAATACAAGGCACTTGATTGTATCCATACACCCTTATTAATGTATAGTTGGAGTAAAAAGAGAAATCCCCAAAATTATGGATAATGACACCCTCAAGATACTCAACATTATCAGCCTTTGCACTCCTAACCTTTAAGACCTTTATTATGTTGATTAGGTGCCTATTTAGTTTGGCTCCCATCATCATCAAAATACTCATGACAAAACAATCAGAGAATGTATAATAATAGGAGTATTTGCATCCATTGTCCCCCATTCGGGTCCATCTCTGCACTGGCCAACTCTTATCTACGTTTGGTTCAAAAAGACTCACCTTTAAGGATTCCTCCCACCTGGTCCTATTATAATAAAGAATCAAGTGGCACAATAATGAATAAAGCTTGAATTTAAACCCTTCTTAAGGTTCCTTGCACTGATCAAGCCATTATGCAATTTATCTTGAATAATCTCAGCAAAATCATATAATTCATTTGTGTCTACAAGAAAAGATATGACTTTACTGCAGCAAAAGAATGCATATATGAACAAAACAATGTGACTCCCCTGAGTTTGTATTTATCTCTACCATCATCTTCATTAACTCTACAATCATTGATTCCTTTCAACTGCAATGGGGAAGCTGATAAGAGGAATTCAAATGCAAAACCCTAACATTTTTCCTAAAATTTCATCTCCTCACACTGCCTCCTACGTACCTTCATTGCACTTTTTCCCTAAATCTATGTTTCCCTCAGCATGTTTTGTCCTATGGGTTGTTTCTTTCATTTACACCACGTCTTAACTTTATCCCGTGGTGCCTCTTAATCAACTTCTAACTCTATGTGGGATAGGGGAAATCGTATTTCCTTGGCGCTCAATAGTTTCAGCCTATCCTACACGGTGGCATTGACTTTCTTTTCTCCCGTGATGGGTGGTGAGATTTCTTTCCTACCCTCATGTTGCTTCTCCCGCAGTGCTCCTATTTCCTTTGACTTCCACGGGGGTGCCCTAATTCCATTCTTCTTTGCTTGGTGGACCAATTTATTTTTCCCATACACTTAAGTCTTATCCCAAGGTACTTTGAAGTGCTGAATATTTCACATGGGATAAGGTTTATCCTTTCCTATTTTGCATTTTGACTTATCACAAGGCTCCTTCAATGGGTCTCTCGGCACTCGCGAGGCAAGAGTTTTGTTTTGAATTTTGACCCAAAGTTATCCCAGGCCATCAATTTGCCCCTCCCAAATTATCCCAGGGTAACTTTCTTGCCTCCACTTTGCATCTAAAAGTTATACCAGGCCATCAATTTGGTCCTCACAAATTATCTCGAGATAACTTTCTTGCTTCCACCTTGCACCTCAAAGTTATACCAGGGCTCTCTTATCACCTTTCCAAGTTGCCTCCGGGCAAATTTTTGACTTGTCCTTGTTCTTTGGACTTATCCTGCGGTTCCTTTGCAATGTAGGACTCTTACCCTAGGACAACTTAATTTTTTGATTGTCCTTGCAAACCTTATCCTGGAGCACAGAGTTTTGAATCAAAGATGATTCAAATTGAAACATGTTTCATCCCAAATTAGAATATATTATTATTTTAATCAATAAGATTAAAAAAATAATAATTATTTAAAATTTTTGAGCCTTCATAGTCAGATCGTGGATCAACTTCAGTCAGGCCCCAAAGTGGGCCCGACTAAATTTTTTTCTTCTTTCTAAACAACTGACTGGGCCAAAATGCACCGTGTCACTGATTGAATATTCTTGAGGTGTGAAAATTTTAGCCTAGGATATTCATTTTTTTTACCTTTCTCCAACTTTAACTTTCAGCCAAAATCACCTGAGTAGCTCTAGAAATGAGCTTTAAAAACTGATCAAAACATCTCATCAAAGCCTAAAACCTGGCCTGTTGATAGATTGTAAAACTAACAACCCAAGGCATCTGGCATGTCGTCAAGACAACATCCAAGTCAAAAGTTATTAATGGTCAAAGTTGCCTACTCAAGCTTATCTGAAACTAAACTTATTGAACGAACTTGAGTAGCCTCTAAATCCTACTTTGAAAAAATATCAAATCATCACTTCATGGGCCGCCACTTGGCCCAATATCACATCAGTATATCTTGAATGAGTTTACAAGAGGGTTTGACTTGATTAGATCACATGTGGAATTTCTTAACCCTTAAAGTTGGCCTCTCTGAAAATCTGGACACTGCTGCTCACAAAACTCTAAAAAGGTTCATTTGGAATGGGCTACAAAAAGTAATCAAATGATGCTATGGGGGACTACAAACGTGGAAATTGATAGAAAATTTTATAGAGAATCATGGGGTACCAGTGATTTGAAATGCAAGTCAACTGGGCATGAAATATAATTTTTCAAGCCAGTCCTCAAACTGTTGTTCGACACAGTTCAGTTCCAAAACTAAACTTTTCCCAAATGAAATTAGCTTTGAAAACCTAGCAGATGGATTGATGAGACTTAGCTACTTGTAAGGGGGATTCAAAAAATAATAGGGAAACATGGGGAACCCTTTATTTGTCTTATAAAACAATCAGTGCAAAGTTATGATGCCTGAAACAAGGCTACTAAAAAAAAGTACGGAAGGTGCAAATCAACAACCCTAACCCAAGGACCTCCGAAGGATACTTCACAAATTGATGAAATCTAATATGAGTAAGCTGAAAAAAGGCACATGGAATCTCAACAAGGTGTATAACCATCCATCAAATGGATTTCTCTTGACAATGCTCTGGGCCAAAAATATGAGCTCACCAACTCAGCCACTCAAGCTTGCTCAACAAGGCAATTTTGAATGCAATCTACAAAATTTCGATCCTCGGTCTTAAAAGTTAGACAATTTTTTGAATTCCCAACAAAGTGGACTGTGATGCAAGTGAGAACAAAATTGGAGCAGTATTGAGTTTGGAAGGGAGAGCAGTAGCTTATTTCATTGAAAAGTTGAATGATGTCAGGAGAAGATATTCAATGTATGATGATTAATTTGATGACATAATTCAAGCCTTGAAGAAATGGAGACATTAGCTGTTCCCTAAAGATTTTGTGTTGTATAATGACCATTAAGCCTTGCAGTACTTGAACACTCAGAGTAAGTTGAATAAGAGACATTTAAGATGGGTAGAATTTTTGCAGAGTTACACCTATGTTGAAGCATAAAAGTGTGAAATCAAACAAATTTGTTGATGCACTAAGTAGAAGGAGGAATTTGCTGACATAGATGAGAGTGACAATATTAGGATTTGATGAGTTGAAGATCTTGTATGATAATGACCCAGATTTTGCAGAACCTTGGAGAGAATGTAGAGAACCAGTTATGGTGGACATAAGTCAGTTGTTGGATTATTTCATTTAGGATAGGATGTTATTCAGAGCAATTAAGTTGTGTATATCTAAGAGTTCTATGAGGGAGAATCTGATAAAGGAGAAACATAGTGGAGGATTAGCCAGACACTTTGGTGTTGATAAAATAGTAGCATTGGTGAGTGAACATTACTTTTGGCCTCAAATTCATAAGGATGTTAGGAAGTTTGTGTAGAGCTGTAGAAATTGTCAAGTTACAAATGGTAATAGTCAAAACGTGGGATTTTATAAGCCTTTGACAGTACCAGAGAGACCTTGGGAAGACATAAGCATGGATTTAATACTTGGATTAACTAAGACACATAGAGGAAATAATTCTAAATTTGTGGTGGTGGATAGATTCTCGAAGATGATGCATTTCATACCTTGTAAGAAGACATCAGATGCAGTGCATGTGTAATACCCTAAAAATGGTCATCTAAACCATGAGCCCCTAATCTCGACAATGTCACCAAGGTCCTAACCAAAGGCAATTAAAACAATCTTGAACACACAATTAATTTCTAAAATCATCAAATGTCACATGGCAAATTAATCAACCAATATTAATTAAATATTTATTTAATTAATTGATCATTCCAAGTAAATCATTTTAAACAATTATCTTATTTATTTTATTAAATATCCTGGCATCTTTAATTAAATAAATCAATTTTCCATTAAATCAGCAAAAAGAGGAACTAATTTGAAATATAAATAAAAATTGTCATAAATCTTCAAAAAAGGAAACAAATCAAGAAAGAGGAATCAGAAATTATGAGCACAAATCTTCAGAAATGGAAATAAATCAAAAAAGGAATTAATTGACCAAAAAAGAATTAAAAATTTGAGAAAAGAAGTCAATTGGAGATAATCTTGAAAAAAACAAATTAAAAATTGATAAATAATCTCAAAGAAAGAAATTAAAGCAATTAAATATTAAAATTGAATGAAATAGAGAATAAATCAGTTTTATCTTAATTTTAGTTCAATTTCCTTTAAAACTGAGAAAATCATCCAATCACATCAATTCACCTAGATTGTGCTTTCTCTTGGAAATCTTGACCGCTCATCATCATTTGATCTCAACCGTTGGTTTCTTTCTGAATTTTCTATAAATTTGGGCTCTCATCTCTCATTAAAAAATCCTAGAGAATATATTGTTATTATATCATTTTTGCTCTAGGTTCATTGAGAATTTACATTCAAATATTGCATATTAGTTATTTCATATTTCTTAAATCATTTAGCTTAATATTGCTTAAATCGTGTTAGATTAATCTTGCATATCTAGCTTAAATCTTGCATCCGTTTAGCTCATATTCATGATCATATAGATTTAAAAATCCTTCATTTAGGTGTTGTCTAGTCACTGGATAGCTTAGCAATATGAGAGAAATCTAAACTCGCATCTACTAAAAGGTATTGGGTCACTTTGTAATGGTTTGTTATTCATTGATTATTGATTTACTAACCATGCATCTAATGACTTAGTTGAAGTGTTGTGTATTCCAGATACAGATACAGGTCCACTTTTCACACACACATATTTGGCGCCAACTATGGGGCTCAAACCCATGACTAAAAGATTTCTAATGTTTCTTGAACAAATTTAATGTTTGGTTTTTATAACTAATAAACATGTGTTAAATTTGCAAATAAAATTTTTTCTTTTTCCTTGTTCTTCTGTGACAGTCAAACATGGTCTCGATTTAGATAGAATAACTTTTTATTGAACTGTTGGATCTAAAGTCATGTTTTATATTTTGTTTAAAACCAAGTTTTCTACAGTTTCACCAAAGTGATTGTCTTCAAAAATTTTGGTTTGAAAGTTATGAATGACAGAGTGAAGTACTATCATTTTACTTATTCTTCTATGACAGTCACAAATGGTCTCTGCTTGGATGGCATAATGTTTTATTTAACTGTTGGATCTAACCCAAATTTTAATATGTTCTGTAGAACCACATTTTTCATATGTCCACCGAAGTGATTTTCCAAATTATCTTTGGTTCAAAAGTTATAAATAATAGAGTGCAGTACTATCAAAACTGTCATAACTAGGATAGTCATAAAAAATGGAAATTCTTGTTAGATTAGTATAATTTACAGTTTGCATGATAGAATTTTCTTTTGATGATTTTTTTTTATGTCATTTTGGCAACTAATTTTGGGCTTTTAATTTTTGCAGGACACTTGTCAAAGAATCTATCAATCAAACATATGCTCGCCAAAGAATCAAGATGAAAATGACTAATGACATATTGGTTTTGCAAGTTACCTAAGGAGAATTGACTAAACATTGTGTATTCATTTAGTATTTTCTTAGGCACTTAAATTGCTATCTGGTTAAAGAAAAAATATGTCTTTCATGTTTTTAGAAAAATCTAAGAGGTAGGAGAGTATGCTCTTGTCTTTGATAGACAATCAGAAATCTAGACCCTCAAAGCTTTTTTCTATGTTTTGAGATTTGTGTACCTTTAGCGGGCCTGTCACAGTGGGAAAAAGTAATCACCCTATGAGAATGACCCAAGTGAGTACAGTTGGACCTGAGAATTCCAACTCACTATAATAAATAGGCCTCTAGTGATTAAAGTCTCAGAGGATGGGATTATTTGAGTTTTCTCTTTGAGATCTCTCATATAGAGCATTTTGTAGGGCCTCATGGTCTCAATCACGTTTACGTGATTACAACTTGTTTCAGTACCTTGTCGGGCTATAGGCCTCAATCATGCTTGCGTGACTTCAAGGGGTAATTTCAAATGGAATTCCTAACTAAGAATTATAAGATTAGGAGCTACCTGATTCACCTCTGAAAGGTTGATAATTTTTGTGCAAGAGAGATAGTAACTCTCCCAAGATACTTGCCATATCGTGCCCCCATTAGCATTTGGAGTCAGCTAATATGGCGTTGAGAATCCATTACATGAGACTTAGTGACCGTATTCTAATTAGCTATTGGGTGTGTACCCAAGTCAACAAGAAAAGGTTTTCTTCTCTAAGCCAACTTCCATAGGGTTAGCGTGTTGTGATTGAACTGTTATTTATCTTGCATGTTTTTTGTGTTTTCATCCCTAAAATTGAAAAATGAAATATTGAAACTAGAGAAAAAAATCAAACAATATCTAATAACTTAGTGATAAACTTTGTCTATGTCCAAACTGGTCTCTGTCAGTCATTGAAACATCAGTCCTTATCAAAAACTGGTAGTCATCAATCATTGAAACTCGGTCTATCAGAATCTTGTCTCTGTCCAATCCTCTATCATATGAATTCTTGATCTTATTAGTCCTAAACAGTCAAACTTGCCTAAACCAGTCTACAATGAGCATAAAATTGGTTATCTTCCTCCTAAGCATAAACAACCTTGATAAGTGTACCCCTGTCATTACATTGCATGATTTTGTTGATCAGATCTTAGCTAGTTCAAACAACATCTTATCAAACCTAAGTTAACTTAGATAACACCTTACACAGGATAGATCATTCCTGAAACTAGACCAGATCTTAATTACTTCTCTCAAATCACTACTTTAAATGAACTACTAGCTACAATTTGATCTTGACTTCTGCAACACATTTAGCACTCAATCCTGTTGGTTACAAATGTTTGCTCAAACCAGAAACTCTCATAGCAAAACAAACAAAGGAAAAGAAACACCTTTTTCATCAAATGACAATCCATTCTTTGAAGGAAACCTCTTTCAAAATAAACCATCCTCATCACAAATACTAGTTCACGATATACCAATCTTTGGTCAGCCCCTATCTCCCACCATGTCTGGGGAAAGACATGAAAGAGAAGCTAATAAATGATACACTCATGACGACTTCAACAATCATGCCACTGATAGTGATTCCTCATCAACTAAATGTGAACTTCCTGAACCTTTCGAAGCCGAAGTACATAGATGTCAGAATGATAAAGAGTTTCAAAAAATGATGAAGGTCATCATGGCTAGGGAAAAAGAAGACTATTTCCTAGAATTAGCAAAGTAAGGTGCCAAACTCCCTACTGGTTATAATGTGGAGGCCCTCGTCACTAAAGAGGAAGAGACACCATGGGGAAAAATAGGCAAACATCACAAATTGCAGTCATAAAACTACAAAACAAAGATAAAACACCAAAACAATATTCATTGGACATAATATGCCCATTCCCATTTGACAAAACCCTTTACATGCCTCCATTTCCTTCATGAGTTGAGATCTAAAAATTTGACAAATATGATGGTACCTCAGATCCTCAAGATCATGTCAGAGAATTTTGTGCTGCCTGTATGGAGTTCATGCATGACCAAACATACCTCATGCACCTTTTCCCAAGGAGTTTAGGGGTTCAAGCAATGGAATGGTTCTCAAGTCTACCCAAAGGAATAAAAACGTTCGAAGAACTAATCCAACTATTTTTACAACAATACTCATACAACATTCGACATCGTGTTACTATGATAGAGCTTCGCAATACCAAGCAAAAGACAAGAGAACCCTTTCTCACTTTTCTCCAATGATGGAGAAAGATGTTCTCTAGATATTCACAGACTATCCCAAATCTTGAGAAAATGGATATCTTTGTCAACAACATAATCCTTGAATTAAAGTACAGTGTCTAGATGCAAGTATATCCTTCACTCAACAAAATGGTAGATAATGCCCCCAGAATGGAAGATGTGCTTATAAACAAGGGAGATATATCAATTTGGAAAGAAACACCGCAAGGTTCTAGCTCTAAAGAAAAGAGAAAGTACTGGAAATACGAAAAATATAACAATAGAAATGTTGTTAGTGATGGAGTGGTAGATACTTTCCAAGGAAAAACAAAATCCACAATATTTAACTTGGCCAGTGGCATGCAAGCACTCAAGGCAGCTGAAACAGCGGTAGAAAATCCTCCAAAGAAAATAAGAGAATGGTTTAAAGAAAAGCCTTGGCTTTCAAATCCTAAGCATGATTTTACTCCTCTAGATGAGTCATATGAATCAGCTTTCAAAACCTTATTGGCAAATAATCTGATAACATTGCCAAACAATTCTAGATCATATGACCCAGAAATTAGACCCAAATGATGGAGAGAAAATGAATACTATGACTACCATCGGAACAAGGGACATAACATAAATATTTGCATGAAACTCTGACATGAAATCCAAGATCTCATTGACGCAAGAAAGATCGTTGTTGGAAATCACATGACTAATGTCGATCATAAGGCCTTTAAAGATCCCTTACCGACTTATGAATAAGGAGATTCCTCAAAATCCAAGGGAGGAGCTAGAGTCAATTATGCCTACACTAACAATGATAATGTGATCAACATGATTGAATCTGCTCAAACTGAATATTGCAATGTGATCATAGTCTAGGATCACCAAAGTCAAGCACAAACTGCTAATACCATGACTCATGCTCCAAGGAAGATTACTCTCCCAAAAGCTAGTTCCTCAACCTTCGATCAAACAACATCAAATCTACCAAATAGACAAATAGACACAATCATGGCCAAACCAAAACAACCAGCTTCATTGTCTTCTCCTGGTTATAGTATTGTCGAATAATTAAAGAGAACCAATGCTCAAATCTCAATTTTGGAACTGCTTAAGATCTCTTCTACTCATAAAGAGGTCCTAGACAAGTCTCTACTTACCATGAGTTTCCCTAAAGATTTAGACGTAGATCGGTTTCAATCTATGGTGGGTCACCTGACCTCACCTCATTACCTCCCTTTCTCTGAAGAAGATGATAACTCACTGAGTCACCCACATAACCAGCCATTACACATTGAAGCCATGATCCATAAACACTGCGTTAAACATGTTTTGATAGATGTAGGCATTGGGTTGAATATTTGTACCTACAATCTGCTGACACAGTTGGGATTTTCTGAAAATGTTATTGATCCAACAAAGAAGATAACAATCAAGGCTTATGATGAAGAAGAAAGAACTTCTAAGGGTCTGGTACTATTACCAATCAGACTAGGACCTGTAGAAAGATATGTCATTTTTCAGATCCTAGATCCTCATCTTTCATACAACATCTTACTGGGTAGGCCATGGATTCATGAAATGAAAGTAGTACTATCTACGTATCATCAGTGCTTGAAGTTTCCTTATAATGGAGTTGAAATCATTATTCTTGCCGATACAAGCTATACTTGCAATGCATTAACGTAGAGTGTTGATACTTTTGTTCCTCATAATAGAGCAACCTCTACAACTGAAAGTTCAGAATCTTTGCTGAAATATTTACAAAATAAATTTAAAATTGCAAACACTAGCATAGATGGCTATAAGATAGAGCCTATACTCTCACTAATGTCTCTTCCTCCATCACCAAGATAGTTAGGAAAACCATCAAAGATTATGAAGCCACAAACTTCAACTCCAAAAGTCATGTATGATGGTCTGTTTCTACAATCCTCTACTTCTCTTGTAGGTGAAATAGAAGAGGATGATGTTCTTAAATCACTTTTCAAAGAAGACAATGCAAACAAAGAAATACGACATTGTGAGATTTCCCTGACACAATATGGTCTAGACTATAAGACGCTTCAACAAAAGGGATATTTAGGTATTGGTCCTCTAGGAAAACATCAAAAAGGTATTGTTGAACCTATCTAGTTACAAACTAAGTCTGTCAATGATAAAGCTGGACTGGGATATGACCCAAGAAAGACATCAGATCAGAAGCACATGTCCCACCATCAGCCTCAGTGGAAGAAAAAGGTACTACCTTTAACGACACAAGAAATTAATACTCAACAAACTTTGGAAGGGTGTGATGATGAACAAAAATAATTGCCCACCCAGAGAGAAAACAATTGGTAATCAACATCCAATTATATCAGCTATAATACCATAGGAAGTAGAAGTCCTAGAGGATATGAGAGATGAAGTATACAAAATTAGAGAATTGTTTGCACCACTGAACATTCTGGTCATATATATCGGTAGACAACAAATAGATGATTCAGAAACTGATTCAAATGAGTATGAATGGGGTCTTGACCATCTCTTAGATACATCTACTACAGAAACCCCTAAACAATCCAGTGATATCACATATGATGCACAAGAGATGATATGCCTAAAAATGCAAAAGGAAATAGAATAAATTAGACTAAAAAGACAAGAAGACTATGAACAACAATTAGAAGAAGAAAGCACACATGCAATTTCTTCACCTACTAACTTTTCCTCTAACGAGATAGGACAAATCAGGTACAAAACTACAAAAGAAGAATTAGAAGCTATAGAAACAAAACCAGTCATCAGTCTAGAGGAAGTTGAATGGAACAAACAATAGGGATTAACAGAACCATCAAAGTTATGTCCACAAGTGTGTCAAATATAGGTAATTAATGAGCCAAATCATGAAGGAACTTGCAGCATCAAGGATGTGGGTATTGATACTATATATACTTTTACTAAGCCACTTGAAGACAAGTTAGAAACTTCATCTTATGACTTTGATAACTTAGGCAAGAGCTCTATTTATAATAACGATTATTCAACAACACATTATGACTACTCTATCATGAATGTTGAGATGTTGTCTGCTGACCCTATTACTGTCACACCACAGTAAGTAGTCCATTCTGAAGTAGTTGACGACGCTAGAAGTAGGTCACTTGGGTTAGGTCCAATAAATACTAACATGAACTTTGATAATCGTATCATAACGCTTCCTAGTCTCGAGACACATACACAAGGTAGTCTTCAGGAACTCGACTGGTCGGTTTGAAGCCATGATGATAGTATCGTGAACTCCCTTGAGCCTATTCCAACCTTATCCTTAATGCATCCGGAACTGATTGATTGTACTCTTTATAACCAACCCTTGAACATACCTACTTTTGCCAATGACTATACGTTAGCTTATTATCTCAATGCAGTTGAACCCATGAACTCTTCCACTAGTGAACAAAGTGACAACAACACTGAAACAGATATCAAGTATCTTAATCACAAAAATCAGAAAAATAAAAATAAAAGACCTGATGGCGAAAACCACATTGTGGCAGTGTAAGAATCTAAAAAAGAGAATATAAAGGATGTAACTAAAGGTGAAAACCTCTCTGAGGCGCCTGAAGGTGAGATACTTGATATATTGCCAAGTCACTTCTAGGAGAGATCTTCCATATTGATCAAGCCAACTCAGCTGGTGAACATTGGGAGCCAAGAGACACCACACATCATTCATTTAACTCAATCACTATCAGCAGAAGAGTTAAAAGATTTCAGCAACCTTTTTTTAGAAAAGAAAATCGACTTTGCAAGGACATACTCAGATATGCCAGGACTAGATCTTGATCTCACCATGCATCATCTCTCTATTATACCAGGAGTTAAACCAGTCAAGCAAAAAACCCATAAGATGCATCCTCATGTGGCACTGCTAGTCAAGGCTAAACTAGAGAAATTGCTAAAAGCTGGATTTATCAGAGCTATAGACTACGTAGAATGGATATCAAACATAGTACCTGTATCAAAGGTAGACAAATCTATTAAAGTTTACACAGACTTTAGTGATCTCAACAAAGCATGTTCGAAAGATGATTTTCCATTGCCCAATATTGACATGATAATAGATATGACTATTGGATATGAGATGTATTCATTAATGGATGGATTCTCTGGTTACAATCAGATCAAGATAGCACCTGAAGATCAAGAAAATATATCTTTCACGTGTGCATGGGGAACCTTCTATTAGAATGTTATGTTGTTTGGGCTAAAGATCATAGGAGCTACTTACCAAAGAGTAGTAACCACTATCTTCCATAATATGATGCATAAAAACATGGAAGATTATGTTGATGACACCCTAGTAAAAACCATGAAGAGATCTACGCATATTCAACAACTAGGCCTTATACTGGATAGAATGGAAAGATTCAAGCTCCGATTAAATCCTAAAAAGTCTGCATTTGGAGTAACATCAAGAAAATTGCTTGGTTACATAATTTCAAAAAAAGGAATTGAGGTTGACCCTGAAAAGGTCCAAGCTATAATGGAAATGCTTCCACCCAATAATATCAATCAAATGCGAAGTTTACAGGGTCGTCTTCAATCAATAAGGCATTTTATATCCTCGCTAGCAAACAAAGCTCAACCCTTCACGAAGGTATTAAGGAAAGGAGTTCAATACAACTGGGATAAAGATTATGAACAAAATTTACAACAAATCGAAGAATATCTTTCTAATCCATCCATATTAATGCCACCGATTCAAGGTAAGCCATTGATTCTATACATATCAGCTACAGATACTTCACTAGGGGCACTTCTGGCACAACAAGATGACAATAAAAAAGAATGAGCTATCTATTACATCAATAGAACATCAGTGTCGTATCAAATGAACTACATTATAATAGAGAAAGCACGCTTGGCATTTTTCTTTGCATCGCAAAAATTAAGGCACTATATCTTAGCACACTCTATTAAGCTGGTAGCCAAGATTGATCTGCTCAAATATCTTCTCAGTAAAGCAATGCTTACAGGGAGATTGGCCAAATGGGTCATGGTTCTTATAGAATTTGATATTGAATATGTGGAACGTAATGCCATCAAAGGATAGGTTATTGTAGACCAAATTGCTGATGCTCCACTTGAAGATAGTCAACCTCTACATATAGAATTCCCAGATGAATCAATCATGTACCTTACTAAACAATCATGGAAGATGTTCTTTGATGGGTCTTTCACTCAACATGGTTCTGGTGCCGGAATACTTTTTATTACCCCTCAAAAATATTCAATTCCAAAAGCTTACAAGATTTTCTTCCCTTGCACAAACAACAGTGCAGAATATGAAGCTTTGGTAAACAAGATCAAGTTGGCCATCGAGTGGAAGATTTTTGAATTACACATCTATGGAGATTCTCAACTTATTATTAACCAAGTCAATGATCTATATCATATAAGAGATGAGAAACTAATTCCTTATAAGAGAATGGTGGATGATCTCAAGAAATAATTTACCTTTGTATCCTTTCAGCAGATCCCCAGAACAACAAATAGAGCAGCGGATGCAATGGCCACTTTGGCATCTATACCACAGCTACAGGAATCTAATTTTTGCTTTGAATTCCTAGTGGAAGAGTTATGTTATCCTACCTATGATTCTCCTGAGTCCTAGATGGCCTATTCTATTATTGGACATGACTAATCTCATTATAGCCACATTTACTCTTACCTACGTGACCAAGTTGTCCCTGCTAATCTTTCCCGAAATGAAAAAAGGATCCTAATTCGAAATGCATCATGGTATGTCATTATTGCTAACAACCTATTCAGGTGAGGTTTAGATAATACTTTTCTTAGATGTCTAGAAATTGAGGAGTCCTAATGCACATTATCTAAGGTTCATGAAGGTGTTTGTGGATTTCATTCAAACAATCTAACTTTAGCACGAAAACTACTAAGGGATGGCTACCATTGGCCAGACATGGAGAAAGAAGCTATAAAATTTGCTAAAACCTATGAAAAGTGTCAGCTGCATGGGCACCTTATACACACTCAAGCAAGGGATCTCATACCCTTTGTGACACACTGGCCCTTCCAATAGTGGCCATTTGATCTAATTAGCCAAATATATCATGCATCATCTAACGGACACAAATTTATTATCACTACCACTGAGTACTTCACTAAGTGGGTAGAAGTGGTTCCACTCATCAAGGCAACGGACAAACAAGTAGCTCTCTTTATTCTTAATTATATCATCTACAGGTATGGTATACCTTCATCCATTATAACAGATAATGGAGGAGAGTTCAAGAACAAAGAACTAGACGAACTCTATGAGAAATTCAAAATAAAACAACACTGGTCATTAGTATATTACCCTCAAGTTAATAGACAAGCAGAGGCATCTAACAAAAACCTACTGATTATCTTGCATAGAACAGTGAAGAAATCTAAGAAGGATTGGAATCTACAACTCAATCCTGCATTGTGGGCTTATAGAACAAGTATCAGAACACCTGCTGGGGCTACACCTTTTTCTTTGGTGTATGGGTCCGAAGCAGTAGTACCTATTGAAGTAGAAATACCATCTCTAAGAGTTTCTTTGCAAGGTCTTGTTACTGATGAAGACTATAGAAAATCTAGATTGCAAGAGCTCGAATTGCTAGATGAGCATCGGCAAGTGGCGTTTGATCATCTCAGAGTGTATCAAAAGAGAATGTCTAGAGGATATAACAAAAAGGTTTGACACCAAGAATTTTAGGTTGGTGACCTAGTTATAAGAGAAAATCCTAAAAATCAACAATTTCGAGACAACAAAGGGAAGTTTGGACCCAACTGGCTAGCTCCCTATATCGTTAGTGCAACTTTTGGCTCTAGTTCCTATCAACTCTAAACATCGGAAGGAGAGTATCTCCACAAACTGATCAACACTATCCATCTGAAGAAATTCTTCACTTAAATATTCTCTGCTCCAGTAGTTTTTGTAGCTAAAAAGTCCTGAAGAAATCCTAAAAAATAGAAAAAGTCTTGAGAAAATCCTAAAAATCAGAAAAAGTCCTGAAAAAAATCCTAAAAACCAGAAAAAGTCCTGAAGAAATCATAAAAAGTCAGAAAAAGTCCTGAAGAAATTTTAAAAAAGAAAAAAAAAAGAAAAACAGAAGAAAAAAAGGAAAAAAGAGAGAAAATGCCTTGGTGAAAACCTAGTAAACAAGCACCATGGTAAAAAAATATATGAATCTCTACCAAGCAGGTGAAAACCTAGCAAACATGTGCCTCTTGTACTCAAGTGCTACATCTATCAATGCAATGTTGGCATTCCTGCTTTCATGCATCTTTGATTTCACTTGTACATATTTCAATCACTTTTGTGACATACTGGTTCGTTGGAACCCTCATGGCTTGAAACTGATCAATGTCCTAGTCTTAGGTTAATCAACCGAGTACATTACATGTCCTAGGTAGTATCAACCAAGTCATCTTTACGTTAGTGAAACTTGGTTGTCCAATCCGAGTCAGTCACCTGTCTCCTGAATACTAAAGAGTTTTATCACTGAGTACACAAGAAAAACAAGACTACTAAAAACAATCACTAAATTGTTTGACATATGCATAACTCTAGAAAGTCTATCTTGACTAAGAGGAGCAAGGATTGGGGGCATAATATTTTCTTTGTTTTCTACCTATAGGAATGATTCCGATGATCTGAAAACATGTAATCAACTGGGTGTCTATGATAAGAGCCTTCACGTTAAGGTGAAATTGCCACACATACCTCGACTCTGCTTATTTGAATGCTACAGGGAGGTTCCCATCATTTCTTTGTCTATTTTGAGGGAATTTATTTATTGTGCAATCTGGGTCCATGCGTAATCTGTCCAAGGATATGAACAAAAAAAAAGGGTTATTGTAGACAAGATAATTAATATTGCACATGCAAAGAGAGGAACTCTACTCTGCCTACTATAATTGTAAAATGCTCAATGATGAAAAATTAAGCTTTTCAAATCCAGTGACTAGGTTGCGGTTGCATCTCATTTTGCATCTCATCTTGCATTTCATTCTGCATCTCATGAATTTAGAGTGAGTTTGGCATGATAACAATGATCTCTTTATCTTTTAAATGAGATTTGGAAGCATCATCATTTCTCAGCTAACTGGTTTCTTCTTCATCATTTCTTCTATCGAGTATTTGTGTTTTGAGACGTTAGCTACATACATAAGCATCTTATATAGATTCATACATTTCATTATTACTAAATTATTGGATAGAAAAATGAAAAATTTGCATTACTCATTACTCATTCACACTCATTTATTTGTATATAAAAAGGAATAAAAATAGACATCCATGATCATTTGCATTACATACATCTATACTGAAAAGATATGGATATATATAGAACATCATCTCATAATCAATCAACACAAGTATGATGAAATCAAATCATGAGCTTGTAAATCGGCTGTCTTGAGTCCATTTTCGGGGTCGAAATCAAAATTTGATGTCAACTCTCTCATCAAAATTTCACAAAATTTTGACCACTTAGCAATTTTCATCAAAAGCTCATTCTCTCTTCTAATTGCACTCAATTTCTCATGAATCAACATTGAATCTCAATTTAATTTCTACAAATTAACTTTGCGCTCAATTTCTTGCTAAAATTTCAAAAATTCCTTTGAATAAATTTGTGCTCAAACAACTTATCATCGCTAAAATTTCCTATCACCATGTACCCTCACTATCTTTTGATTTCTCTCCCAAGGGGGCGTACTCGTGACCTTATGACCTCACATCTTCAAATTTTGAGAAAATATTCAAATCTTAATCGAAAGTTGAGAAAAACATCTTTTTCAACTAAACAAAATCAATCAATCAAATCCTTATTGCTAAGGGGTATCTCATCTTCATCACTTTATATCAAGTTGAGATCTCTCGATCATCTAAATCAAATCAATCTCTAGGGGCATATCAGTTTCATTGCTTCAAATCAAGCTGATATTTGTCTTTTATCTGAATCAATCTCTTAATGCTAATCAATTTCATCGCTTTTCATCAAGGTGATTATTCATTTAAACTCAATCAAGGGTTTAAAGAGTATCTTTGATCACACTCAATCTAAGCAGGTGTTCAGTATTCGTCGCTTTGGATCAAGCTAGACAGTTTATCTTTGCTCATCGTATCTTGATCAATCAAGTTCAAGAGCAATTTTTATCATCACTCGCTGTGTCTAGATCAATCAAGTTCTAGATCAATAAGATCCGCTTCTTGATCAATCAAGTTCAAGTTTGGTATCTTTGTTTTCTATTGTTCCTAAGTTCAATCAAGTTCAAGAACGGTATCACTTTAATCAGACTTCATTCAGCTTCGTCGCTTTGAAATAAGCTAAACACCTCGCTTTTCATCTAGTTCGTGATCAATCAAGTTCAGAACAAGTATCTCCTAGACATGAACTATTCTTTGAACTAATGCGCTGCTCGCACATTAATTCAAAGAGGGGAAATTGTAATACCCTAAAAATGGTCATCTAAACCATAAGCCCCTAATCTTGACAACGTCACCAAGGTCCTAACCAAAGGCAATTAAAACAATCTTGATCACACAATTAATTTCTAAAATCATCAAATGTCACATGGTAAATTAATCAGCCAATATTAATTAAATATTTATTTAATTAATTGATCATTCCAAGTAAATCATTTTAAACAATTATCTTATTTATTTTATTAAATATCCTAGCATATTTAATTAAATAAATCAGTTTGCCATTAAATCATCAAAAAGAGGAATTAATTTGAAAAATAAATAAAAATTGTCATAAATCTCCAAAAAAGGAAACAAATCAAGAAAGAGGAATTGGAAATTATGAGCACAAATCTTCAAAAATGGAAATAAATCAAAAAAGGAATTAATTGACCAAAAAAAATTAAAAATTTGATAAAAGAACTCAATTGGAGATAATCTTGAAAAAAATTAAATATTAAAATCAATTAAATAAAGAATAAATTAGTTTTTTCGTGATTTTATCTTAATTTTAGTTCAATTTCCTTTAAAACTCAGAAAAGCATCCAATCACATCAATTCACCTAGATTGTGCTTCCTCTTGGAAAATCTTGACTACTCATCATCATTTGATCTCAGCCATTGGTTTCTTTCTAAATTTTCTATAAATTTAGGCTCTCATCTCTCATTAAAAAATTCCTGGAGAATATAATGTTATTATGTTGTTTTTGCTCTAGGTTCATTGAGAATTTGCATTCAAATATTGCATATTAGTTATTTCATATTGCTTAAATCATTTAGCTTAATATTTCTTAAATCATGTTAGATTAATCTTGCATATCTAGCTTAAATATTGCATCTATTTAGCTCATATTCATGATCATATAGATTTAAAAATCCTTCATTTAGGTGTTGTCTAGTCATTGATAGCTTAGCATTCTGGGATAAATCTAAACTTACATCTACTAGAAGGCAATGGGTCACTTTGTAATGGTTTATTATTCATTGATTATTGATTTACTAACCATGCATCTAATGACTTAATTTAAGTGTTGTGTATTTCGGATACAGATACAGGTCCACTTTTCACACACACAGCATGTAGCTGACCTATTTTTCAAGGAGGTAGTGAGATTGCATGGATTACCTAAGAGCATAGTTTCAAACAGAGACACTAAGTTTGTTGGTTATTTTTGGAGAACACTTTGGAAGAAGATGAAGATAGATTTGAAATTTAGTTCTACTTTCCATCCACAGACTTATTTGTAGATAGAGATAGTAAACCAGAATTTGGAATTTCTTTTGAGATGCTTAGTTGGAGAGAAAAATAGAAGTTGGGATTTGATTATTGTACAAGTAGAATTTGCCTATAATAATTAAGTAAACAAGAGTACTGGAAGAATACCTTTTGATATTATTACCGAAGCACACCCCAGCGGTATATCAAAATTGAGAGATATCAATAATGAAGGCTGGCATAGTGTAGAAGAAGAAGAGTTTGCGGATCACATGACAACCTTACATATTCAAGCTAAACAACACTTGGAGGATATGAAAAACAAGTATAAGGAGAAAGATGATGAGAAGAAGAGACATAAGGAATTTGAAGTTGGCGATGAAGTGATGATGTATTTGAGACAAGAGATATTTCTAGTTGGGACCTATAACAAGTTGCAGATGAGGAAGTTTAAACCTTGCAAGATCTTGAGGAAGTTCAGTTCTAGAAGTACCTATGAAGTGGAGCTGCCTGATAGTTTGAGTATTTCACCTATATTCAACATTGCAGATCTACATTAGTATCATGAATCTGAATTCAGTGAAGACGGTATTGCATAGTCAGAAAAACAGTGGCCCTAGAAGGAGAAGATTAGATTGGAGATATTTTGGATAGTAGGATTGGGCATAGTACCCGAAGCCGTCAGTACAAGGAGTATCTTGTGAAGTGGAAGGACAAACCAGTTGAGGATTCATCTTGGATTTCTTAGGAAAACGTGAACCTCTTTGGATTTCCTATAACCCTAGAAAAGTGAGGGAATTACTTTTTCAACAACCTTGAACGTCTAATGTAGGAGCATCCCTGGTTCTTTGCAATCTTGCATCAACTAAAAACATTTCTTTTTTGTTTGTTTTCTATTTTGTAGTTTTAGCATTCCTCTCTACGTTTTCTTGCATTTTCTCACCAGATCTTGTGGAGCTAGATTTTTCTTGAGGACATGATCATCTTCTTTATTCCTAAAATGAGAAGCATTCACTAGTACATTTTGGGCTCAATTCCATTGGTTGTTCATCAGAATTCTGACTATTTTTTGTCAAAATACTGACAAATGTAGCCATCAAAAACTTGTAGTCAAACATTCCAACAGTGCTCACCCACACCAGAATTCTGAAATCACCTGAGATTCTCCTGACGATGTCCATGACCGTTCATCTAGTGAGACAATACCATTGGTCATACAAAAAATTTCAACGACACACAAGACTCTTCCGATGGTGGCCATGACCGTTCAAAAGGAAAGATAATGTCATCGGCCATACAACTTTCTCGTTGGATGTTGAAATTCTAACACTCGTCTGACGAGATAATGTTGTCAGACATACAACATCCTTGTTGGGTGTTTCATTGACTGGCGCCAGAATTACGATGGCATCCAGGACTCTTCCAGTAGCAACCATGACTACTCATCTAGTGAGAGAATGGCATCGGGCATGCAACAACCTTGTTGAATGTTTCCTGGGTGGGACTCTTCTGATGATGACCATGACCACTCATCCGGTGAGAAAATGGCGGCAGCCATGACCGCTCCTCTAACGAGAGAATGATGGGAAGTTTTCTTCAATATCAATTCAAGATGTATGCAGATAACTATGGCTACCACCAAGATCAAGTAACAACTTAAACATTGAATGATGGGAAGGTTCTCCAGCCAAAAACAACATGTTTATAGAGCATATTTTTAAGTAGATTTATTTAGACAATCATTTATTCAAGAATAACATCTACCAAAGAATTTTAACAGGAGAAAGGAATACAAACCGAAAGAGTAAAGAAAGAAAGAATGAAGTTACACAGTGCAATATGTACTTACACAATGCATCCAGATGTTCAACATAAATGCTTTAAAATGATGTATCCAAATATAAAAACAAAAGAAAATTGTGAATTACCAATAATTCTTGCCTTATAGGTACATGAGAAACAACATTAAAATGCAAGTCATAGTTTCCTTCTTGGTCTAAAAAGAATATGTGAAGATACCACAAGACAAAGAACACCCATATTTTATTTAAACCGAATAATTATTGGAAATCAAGGGATAATAGAAGGGACTTAGATTCTAGGAATCCCATACATATTTTCAATAAAAGTTATTTATTGGCAACCAAATTGTTTACCATTAGAAGATAATGGTACACATGAAGTATAAATAATCTCATCCTTCAACTTATTCATACATATGAATTATAGCAAGAAAACATTGAGTTATCATTAGCATACACAATTGTGACATTATCCACACCATCCAACATCACCCTACAATTGAATGCTCTTAAAATAAGACTGTATATGCAAACATCTTAATGTGCAAATATCTCAGCTGGAGTATTAATTAGATGTTCATATAAATAGAAATGAGCAAAAAGCAAATGGACCTTACCAATCTCAAGATCATGCCAAGGGTGTGCAGCAATAGACCTCCAAGACATGGATGAAATAATTCTTTCATTCAAAGATGGATGAGGACGGTGTGAATCCTTAGTTCCATTGCCTGCAGCATTGGTACTAGGGGTAGTCATAGTTAAATCCTGTGACATAAGCTTCTTTGTTTAAACTATTTTTGCTTTGAAGAAAGACGCTTAAGAAGATTCCCTGTTCAACCAATGGAAAGGGAAACAAGTAAACCCAAGCCTCTGATTACACTTTTGATTAACAATAATCAACCAATGATTGAGCTTAAATTTAAATAGATCCTACATGGAATAATAGTATTTCATATGTGTCATTACCTGCTGATTGATACAAGAAGCATATTTTAAGTATTTACTTTCAATAAATACCGAGAAATAAGAAAAATGATGTAACTAATTGAGCTGAAAATTTGTAACTGCCAAGCAAGAGGGGAAATGAGTAGATCCAGGTCATAATTATGCTCAAAAAAATTAAACTTTCATGATCCAATTAAATATATGGTACATGTCATTACCTTATGAGATGCAAAATTGTTCCTACATGACACAAGTTCTAAATATATATTTTAAGTTTAAACAAACATGGCAGAAAACAAGTAAAAGGAAATAAACTGTAAATAATTTAGCTAAAAATGAATATATTTCATAATTGAAAAGCAAGAGAAGAAACAAGCATGTCCAAGTCATAATTACATGCAAAACAATTAAAGTTTCATTTCATATTTTTGACTACCAATGCCAAGATGATCAACGATTATAAATTATAATGACTTTACTATTTGGAAAACTCTTCTAAATAAATATAAATTATGATATTTTTTCAACAAGATTTGATTTTACAAAATGATTTGTTGAATAATAAAAACCTACATGTATATGACCCAAATGGAAGCAATGCAACAAGAGAGATAATAGATCTAGATTGAAGGGTTGAGATTGAAGGATTGGTTAGAGGATAAGAACAAAATCACTATCAAACCACAATAAAGACAAAGCAACACTATACATGCACCATGAAAAGAGCATCTTGAAGTATGATTTCTAACCTCAAGAACACCTATAGAGCAGTGATTAAGTCTATAGATCTTGTTATTTTCATTGAAAATCACACACAGAGAAATGGCAAGGTTGCATTTGAAAGAACCCAAGGAATAGTAAGGAACAACCTTGCATCTTTTTAGACTTCTATTATAGTGAGTTGATAGACTTAATTACAACACCTTCAACAAACATCTTCAAGGTTTTAGTTTCAAGGCACAAACACAATCTAGAATCAATCACAAAATATTGTACAAGCTATCAAATCGGAAAAAAGAATAGTCTCTACCGAAGACAAAACACTAAAAATGAAAGACTATGTCAGAATAGTAACAATACTATTACCAAAAGAGATCAAATGCTACAACCTCATAATCCATATCGTAAAGACAATTACTATATAATAAGAATTTGAGAGAAACAAATGAACATAAGGGTTGTTAATAGGCTAGTTCAATGATAGGAAGTGCAAGGTTAGGAAAAAGATGCCATAAACCTAGAAAATACAGTCATTTGATATCTCAGAAAAGTGTAAAGAAAGATTTTTAAAAAGGTAGTGAGTTAGAAATATAGTTGCATGAGGACAAAACATTGATATTTGTGCCTAATGAAGACAGATCATTTACATTCATACACAGTGATGAACAAGTAGTTGCAGGCTTTCCTTGGACTATTATAGCAGTGATAGTAGAATGATAGCAGTAGCTTAAGATTTGTCTAAAATCTTGTTAGGACAAGGACCATGATAATTATCAACAAGAGAAGCAAAATAAATAGAGAAATATTTAATGACGAGGAAGCACAATGAGAAAATAAGTCACGATATAATGAAGGATAAGAAAAATGACCTTGTAGCAACCAATATTACCAACCAAAGAAAGCCTAAAAAAGAGTAATAGTGGGATCCAAGAGTTATGATCAATCAATAGCCTAGTTGAAGGTATACTAGAAATCTCAGCAATCAATCAAAATATCACAAAAATAGTTTAATGCTCAGTTGCATCATCATGAATCAATTCAAAGGCATATGAGAGGCTTCACCTTTATTTATGTAGTAGTCATATCATTATCATGAGCCATCAAAGAGTATTCTTAGAATCTCTAATGATATCTTTATATGAGTTGAAAGTGCCAAATAGGTAAACAAGTTTTGTTTACTTAAAATGAGTTCCAACCATTTTCACATCTTGAAGTTCATATGAAGAGTTAGACTCTATCATGCAACCACTAAAGGGGTTTAATTCATCACTTGATTGAATAATGTAAACATCACTTCAAAGCCTAAAATGTGGAAGGATTTTGAAGTACTTCTAGCAATCTTAGTGCAGTTATGAATCCTTCAAGAGTTAGTTATGACTTGAGATAACTATCTAAGCAATGCCATTAAATAAAGAAGGTGCATATTCTATAGGAGAGTCTTCAAGCCAAACTTAGAGGAACACAACTACCATGAAAGACAATGATTCTTCAAGACAACCAATAAGAAAGGTTAACATTAAAGATTATGGCCAAAAAAATCAAAGAATAACATTAAAAATGATAGTGAGATGCTAAAATGCAATGAAAAACCACAGACAATGAGGATAGAAGGATCAACCATAACAATGAGGATCTTATCTAGATAGATAATCCCAAAAAGATTGAGTTTTCAAATACAAGGATAGAGTTTGAAGGAGGTTAGGAAACTACTAGACTATAATATGAAAAGAAATCATGAATGAGATTCTACCACTCATGATCAACAATACAATGAGTAGATAAAGAGGAGTCATGATGAGTAGATGTTATGTTGAAGAAGGTGGATAATCCTTTACACTGTTAAGACATCCATTGAGAAGAAACAAGTTGTTTTGTTCACTGTCATGAAGGGAAAACATAGGTATTCGCTATCAAAAGATAGGTAAATAGTGTTTTGACACTAAGATGAAAGATCATTACATCAAAATACAGATGCATTCAATCATTTATTACAAAACTAAATAGTGCAACACCATAGATATCTAAGATCAATGACAAAGTTCCAATAATATCAAGCATGGATGGCAAAGGTTGTGAACAACAGAGTATAGGTCTAAAAGGAAGGCATACATATTCCTAACAATAAAAGGGAAAAATGGAAGTGTTAAAACTTGAGAATATAGTTGATGCAGTGTTTTGATAGTCAAATAATGCGACATACATAGTCCATATGACATACACAGTCGTGACCAAAGTTTGTAAAAGACGGAGCAATGACAATATCACAATCTAAGATCAAGGATAATCACCAATCAAAATTGCCAACAAAAGAGCAGTTCTAGCACAAAGACGGTCTAAATACCATAGGAATCCATGATAGCAGTAAATTAAAGATGACCTCTCAGTCACCCAAGCACAAGGTGTATACTCTACAATATTTCATTAAAATCAACCCTATTTAGTAGCCCTTGTAATAATGATAGTCTTTGAAAAATATCAATGCATAGGGATGGAGAAAGATACATGCATGATAAAATAGTAAAAGATTTGTAACCACTTTAGTATAGAGAAAATATATGGTTGAAGGTTATCATGAATGAAAAATGAGGTCGAAAATTCATCCATGCAAAGTGTATTGATAGGATGCAATACAATACTTGAGAACCCCATGTGTAATAAGGTTTGAGATAGGGTTATAAATCCATATGTCAAAATGATATCCAGAATGTAGTGATATATGAGAAATAATCTCATATAGGTTGTAGACCAATCATAGAAAGAGACTTTATGCTAGTGTTCAATATGGTAGGCCACATTATAAAGATTAAATACCAACCATGAGTCTCAATGAAAGTGTTTACTTATCTTGTGGGAAACATAAAGGCTAGTAGGTGAAAGAAGCAAAAAGACACAATCTTCATCAGAGTTGCAGTAGTCAAATGACCATGAGCTACAAAAGATTCTCAAACCTATAAAAAAACAAAATCCTATAGTAATCATGATAGGGGCCATGATTTAATTAAAAGGTTTGTTCAAAGACACTTCCTCGAGACAATAGAAGCTAGTGGAGAAAGCATTTTAGAACAAAAGATTGCAGTCATTAATGTTATAAAAATAGTCCAATGAAAAAATGTTAGCCATAGAGGGTAATTATAACCTTAAGACAACCCAAATTAGGATTGATTCTCATGAAAAGCAAGAGCCCTAGTAACATTTATGATGTTGACAAGGACAATACAAAGATGTAGATCCAATCAATTATAGTATGAAATAGAGATGCAAGCTAGGCCTAATCTCAATAAGCAACCAATCCATGAATGAATCAAGTCAAGGGATATGATGGGGAGTTTCATTCAAAATTAAAGAAAGTAGCCTTCATGAAAAAACATTTCAGTTTTAATGAATGTGAAGTTTCAAAAGAAGAAAATATACAGTGGATAGAGTATGTTGAAAAGACGTTATCTCATAACAATCCAGACAATGGATAAAGAATCATCAACAAGTTTGTAGTCCTAGAATTAGATCAGAGATGATACAATATAGAGCTTTAAAGTTCAAAAGGGAAAAAGGGAAAAGGGCTTACAAAAATCCCCATAGTATTGTGAAGGCACATGGGTAGAAAAGAATAGCTCGAGACATTTATTTTTGACTACTAGAAGAAGAAATACAAAGTCATAAGTATACAACAAAAGACAGGGTATACCATAAATGACTATCTTGTGACTATTACAAAGTAAAATTTGGATGAACTGAAAGAGACATTTACAAATACAACCTACCCTTTATAATAGCTAATTGAAAAAATGGATGCAATGCAAGTCCTTGTATCGATAATGTCTGACAGATGGTAAAAAAACTAGAACAATAAATTCCATATAAAAGTAGTTAGACTTAAAATGATAAGGAAAATTACAAAATGCTAAAGAAAATGTCAACTAATAAAAAAACTTACAAGGATGAGGCATATTCATAATTTTTGTAGTTGCACCATGGATGTCAGTGCTAGAGGAAACTCATAGTGTTAGTCTACATACAAAACAATATGGGATTTCCTTATACCCAACAACTTGTGGTGTTGTTGTTCATGTTGGCTTTGTTGGACCTTGCAATGAAGATTCAATATACATTATTCAATAAGATTAACTGTGCAACATAATTAAATATTGAAAATTGAGTTATCTTATTGAGCTTCAGTTTGTTTTGAGAATAGTTTAATATTATCTACTTAAAAGGGCCAACCACGTGAAGGTGGAAGATCATTTGGCCCATCCCTCCCCTAACATCACTCTAAATTCCCTGTTAACATCTAACATTCATTCATTATTTCATATATTATTAAAATATAGCATTAATTCATTATCACATAACATTCATTAACACATAAAATTCATTAAAATTCATTAACACACAACATTCATCAATATTCATTAACACATATCATTCATGAACATTCATCGACACATAATTACATTCATTAATGCATAAAAATCAATCATTATCAAATAAGGTAGATTACAATCATTTCATTTTTTTATTTTTTTTAATCTATATAAAAAATTAATTGGAGCATCGTGTTCTTCATTATTTTCCCCATCTTCAGTTTTTCTGCCCCCTACTTGTGATCTCAATGTATTCCTAGTCATATACAGAGGACGAGGACACTGAACCAAAGGGGGGTCCTCTGCAATAACAAAGAAATGGGTTAAATTCATAACATTTTTTATTATTGTTACAAGTATTTCATTAATATAAAGAACATAACCATGGTGGTCTTTACCTAATGGAGCAACATCATCTTCCACATCATTTTGTCTAGCCTCAACCTCAATGTGTTGAATACCCTCTAGATCCTATGGAGTTGAAATACAAAATGTTACATTAATCAATACACCAATTACAATTAAATTTGTTTAAAGGAATAAGAGTGGTCCTCTTTACCTAATTAGGGAATATCATGTTCTTGATGTTGTCTACTCAGATCATGCTCCACTTTCTCACCACTGACTACATGCTCTAAAATATTAACAAAAAAAGTTACATTAATTACTACACTAATTATAATTTAATTAAGATGTTTAATTGTAGTAATAAATATATTAAAAAATTGAAATGCAAATGAATATCTCCACTATTGGGATGCACATCCGAACCTTCATGTCCAAGTTGTGTTCCATGATTAACAGGCTACATTCCACTGTCATGCACATTGTTATCATTTCTTGCTTATTTAAAAAGCATATACTCACTTTATGTTGGAACTTAACATCAAATAGATTATTGGTAAAGTATTTAATTTGAAGTCATTTTTATTTAGCTTATTTACCCTTGTAACAGATGCATTAGAATCTCATGTTTGCCCACTCAATTCTCATAGTCATTCAACCACAATTGTATAGCTTTGTTGGTAGGCAATTCTCTTGTCATCTTCTATGGGTGCTCTATTGAATTCAGAGCCCTAAATTTTTTCTTAGTATCGTGAATTTTTCTTGTATTGTTTGATAAAAAAACTTTTTTTTGCAATTTATAAATTTTTTGATGCGATATTTCATTTACTGATTCTTACAATTCATGCGGCAAGTTTCATATAACCACGAGAGCCGAGTTTGAGTTTCCCCTGCTTTTCTTGTCTTTCCTTGGTTGCCTGTGAGGTGTCACTTAATCTATCAAAAGTTTGAAATATGTTAGATTATATAAATATAAAGAGTAATTAATACATAATTACATTCTTAATAGTATCACATGCCTTCTTCTGGCATCTAGTGTTGTCTTCCCTTTTTTCCTTTCAATTCTCTCCTTCGCATCCAAAATCAGGTCCTTCCACTCCCTCTCTAGAATCATGGGGGGATACTCATACTTTATGTTCTTCTCTGAATGCATCTTGTATTGGTCCCTCACATACTTTAGATATGACCAGCTTTTTTAAGTAGGTTGGTTTTGTTGATTGTTTCATTTCGGAACAACCCAACCATACAGTTTGTGAGTTCATCTTTTAAATTTTTTTCTTGGTCATTCCACCTTTAAAGAAAAAATAAACTTGTTAGATTCAAAAATAAACTGAATCTACCTTTGATATAATTCAAGAAAATGATCAAAGGAAAACAATTCTAGCAATGATATGAAATCAAAATAGTGGATTAGGGTTAGGTCACATATGATGTTCCACCTTTTATGTATGATGGGCCTAAATATCTACAACACAATGTCATTAAGGATTTTATAAAAAATATCATTTCCTGCAAAAAATGATGCGATCATTAGTCCAAAATGAGTTATTAGTAAGTAAATTAAAATTATACTATATATAATAATAATTTTAAAGTACTTGGAACCTTCTGTATCTTTTAGAGAATCAATTATTCATCGCTCACCACCAATGTGGTCTGCATTGTTCTCATACTAGCAATATGAGAAGATCTAGAAAATAATGGTATGCTATTAGTAGTAGTCACCTCTGGCACATCCTCATGTGCATCTCCTACTGCAGAAAATGAATTCACTATGAAATTCCCCCAAGAAAGAACGCTTCAAGGGAAATAAACACATAATGAAAGAGAGAGAAAAAGAGGGATCTACCAATAGTGAATGGATCAACATGACATGTAGTAGACGATGTCTGCATGTTGCGTGTTGCTAACATTGCAGTTAGCAATACAGGTGGGGCTAACCTCGGATAAGGCGACGTTTGTAAAGAAAGATGAACTTTTTTAAGTGTTTGATGCTAATCTTAATGATACAACAGTATGGAGGAGGACAAATGTAGGTAAATTTATGACAAGAGGGCAGTGTAAAGGAAAAAGGAAGGAGACACCTTGACGAACACTATAATGTATTATGGTTTGATTAAAAAAATAAATTGTGTTTTCGAACTTGTTAATTTCAAATTTCTATGACAGACATGTTTCATGCACTATTTCAAGTTTCTTCTCATCAAACAAATAGATTAAAAATTTCTAATCAAGGATTGGAGGGTGAAGTGTAATGAATTAAAAAAAATTTGTGCAAGGTTAGAGAAATGGTCATGAAGAATGAGGAGAGTTTGAATTGTTTTTCTCTAAACTGTCCAGAACCCTTAGTTTTGGGTTAGTCACAAGGGTTTGTTAATATCCATTGATGTAGTCATTGAAAATTTCTCAAATTATGGATTCCTATTGTCAACTCAAATATATTTCATATTGAATTATTCTTATGTTCAATGTTTGGACAAATGTCAAGAGAACTAGTGCCCTAGCAGACTGAGACAAAGTTTTCCCTATTTTGGGACATCAAACTATATTGTTTTGTTGTGTGATGTCCAATTGGTTGAAATAGGATTTTATTGATTAAATAAGGTTGGAACAAATCTAAATAACCTTCTCCAATATGATGGACATTGATCCTAAGGTGTTGATGCACTAAAAATGGCATGTGTACAATGTTTATGGGTTGCAAACTATGTTTGAAGAGCTAATATGTTCGAGATAGTATCAAGTATGATGTGTTTTGGGTGCTCAAAGTGATAAGCCAAAAATTTTCAATCTACTTGTTTGTTCATGATAATCACAATGAATGGTAGTTAGGGTTCCTTATTTTGCAGTTTTGAAATTTGTAAGGATTCTATGAGTAAGTGCAGATTATGAGTACTTGGGTAGTTGGAGTAGACATTAATGAAATGAGGACAGTGAAAGAACACTCTTGGAGGACAGGGGTAAGTATATTTTAAGGTATAGTGAGAGGCGAGTTGATAGTGAAGAACAAATCACAGTATGAAGCTCTCAAAAATTATGTGATGAAGTGAGAGGTTGATCCAAGTCAAGGATCTAGAAAAAATATTTGTTGGGGGTTTGTTGAGAACAAGTGAAGGGGTGTGTAAGGGGATTTTTTGCCCTAAGGTATGAATGATCAGTCACAAAGAGCATCAACTACATAGTAAATGTATGTTAAATAACACTAGCATTAAAAAAGAAAGTTCACAAGTCCAAAGAAGGAGTAGTTTTAATGTATAGAACATGGTCATCACTTGAACTACTAACAATACCCTGATCATGGACACCGGGTTAATGAGGATGCATAAAATCCTATAAAAACAACATGTACATATTTTAGTTAATGACATAAAAATGAATAAAATATAAACCATTATTGAACTTTTGTTATAATTAAAGCTTTCATTATTTCTTACTTGCAAGTTTTGTGCTATCCACATCAATTGTTGTACCCTCTCTTTTATTTCATCGATCTGAGGGCTCATGGATGCCAAAGCAAGAATATCTCTATCAATTTTTCTAACAAACATTTTCATCATTTCTATAGGGTTTGTGGTAAATGTGATATCATCATTGTATAATACTATTGAGTCCACATCCTTATAGAGGTGATGAGGTAATGCAGTTCCCTTTCCGTTTCACCAAACATCTATCTGTGACAAGAATATTATTAACATTGTCAAAATTACTCCAAAAACTCAAGAAAAGAACATAATAATGTAACAGTTTGCTTCTATCTAATTTGTAAAATTAAAATGAGGTTTACCTTCTCAATAGAAGTGTCGAGACCTACATTCATTTCTATGCTATGTGACGGATCCATGTCACCTTGTGACAAAGAAAAAATATAAAAACGTTAGCAAAATGAAACCAATAGACTTAGCATAAAAACTAAATAATAAAATGGTATATTGGAGTCATTAATTGGAGGTTGGTTTAAATGGTATATAGTACTTACCGTGCCTCCATGATAGTGACTTTGTTTGTATCTATACGATTCAAATTGCAATCGATTAGCAGCTCTTCCCCTACACATATTGATTTTATCACACATAGATACACAATTTCCCTCACGTGCCTTAAATATGCAATTGGGTTGCTTATTAGTTGACCCAGGTTGCATACTATTTATAAAACCTACAATATTCCCTATTGATTTTGGCCTTCCATCAATATATACAACCACTTGTTTACTTTGATCATTATCTTTCTGTTGTATATAATTTGCTGACAGTGCATACCTATTGATACTTTTTTTATATCGAACAATCTGCATCCAATTTTTATAATTGTAACAAGGCCTGGCATACTCCATCAATTCAGCAACTTTTTTGAAACAGACCTTTATGTCATCCATGGAAAATAGGCCCAAACCATGTAACGACGAAGGTGCTATACGATATATCCTCTCGTTAACACAAAAAACTGTGTTTATTGGAGGATGTTCCTTGGTACCCATTGTTTCTATAGATGTTTGTACCTCAAAGACACCTCGATGTCACCTTTGGTATCATCATCATAAGAACATGACACCCCTTGAGAAAGGAAAAATTCCACGTGTTTATTGAATTTTCTTCTAATCGTTTTACTTCTAGTTGATCTCCCTATTTTAAATATACTACATGTCTCACTTTGGTCTTTTATTCCTGCATTTATGTCACTTGAGGAAGACACATCTGGCAAATACCTATTTGGTCATACCTGCACTCCATCAAATAAGAGAGCTAGTTGGTAATGAGAGAGATATTTTTCAAATGAGGATAATATTGATGAAGAAGTGGACCCTAAAGTTGATGTTGAGATTAAAATTTGAATAAGTCCAACTGGAGCCTCAAGTGTTGATAATTGTATTAGATTTGCTGCTAATGTCGAGGTTTGAAAAACTGAGAAAGTTTGTTTTCCTAGTAATTTTTTTAAAAACAAACTGTAGGCACCTAAACATGGTCAACGCTTGCGAGGTCATACTTTAACAATTGCGCATTGCCTCATTTTAGGTTTTTGCGTCGCATTAACATTTCTCCTATGTCACGCACTTGGTCTTTATCATTTGCGAACATCGAGTCATTCTTCTACATTCTTCAATCATCTCATCTTCGAATTTGGTCTTGTCGACAACGTTATCCAGTCATGATTTTGATCGATTTTATCTTATTGCATCAATGTGTGTGCTAATTTGTCATCATTTTGGACATCGTCAATCCTAATTAGGGTTTTGTCCTCTTATCAATCCTGTCAATCTTGCAATCGATTCGTCATCGATCGTTGTCCTCCTGTCAATCTTGTGATCGATTTGTCATCAATCGTTGCTCTCTTATCATCAATCTTATCATTTTGGACATCATCAATCCTAATTAGGGTTTTGTCCTCTTTTCAATCTTGTCATCACGCGATTGATTTGTCATCGATTGTTGTCATGTTCAATCTTATCATTTTGCGATCAATTTGTCATTGACCGTGGTCATTGTCAATCTTGTCATCTTGCAATCCATTTTGTCGTCGATTCTTGTCCTCTTGTCGATTTTGTCATTTTGCGATTATTTCGCTATCGATCATTGTCTGTCTCAATTATGTCAATTTGGATCAATTTTTCATTGTTCCTCGTCAATTGGCGCGTTTATCAATCAAATCATTTTGTCGCATTGGTCATTTATCAATTCAAAATCATGACATTAATTATCTTTAATCAAGACCTAATAGTCATTTTCGCATTTCTAATTTGTCTTCTAGGGTTTTATGATTTATTCATTTAATCTAATTTGTCATTTCTTCCTCTAGGATTAAATAATTTATTTATCCTAGGTCTTCTTGTTACAATTAAATCTTTATTTAATTGGCTAATTATTCCTCTTTGTGAATTGATTAATAAATGAAAAATTATTAATTAATTCACTAAATCCTAATTTCTAATTTCCTTCAATTTCTAATTCCTAATTGTCATCAATTTCAATTTCCTAATTTTTCAAATTTCTAATTCCTTTTCCCTCCTAATTCATCTCCTAATTCTATGGGAGTGACATTTCAATTTGTCATGAAATTGTCATAATTGATAACCAATCAATTTTGACATGAAATGTGTCATAATTTTTCATCAATTATCAATCAATTAAATTGTGCATGGAAAGTGCATAATTTGTCATAATTGACATATTGATTTGCAATTTCCATTTGAATTGCATCATGCCAATCTTGTCATTTATCCAATTCTTCTATAAATTGGATAATTTTCTTCAATCAAGCCTTTCATGAACCCCGAATTTCTATCAAACTAACGAACTTACACTTCTAGTACTCTTGATCTTTTCAATCTTGATTTCAATTGTGTGTGCACTTGTAGGTGAGATTCACAAACCTATTGAAGAGGAAAGAACAACAATGGAGCCGCATGGAAGGAGTAGTCAATTCTACATCTGGTTTGCATAATTTTCATTTTGAATGCTTTGTTTCCATACCTCTATTGAATGTGCTTTGGAATTAGGTTCATTTCAATGAGTGTTCTTTTATGATTAAGTTATCATGTCTTGTGTTTGTGATTGATCTACTTGTCTTGTGATGATTCCTAATTTCTATGCCACATTAACTGGTGAACCCGACGTGAATACTAACCTTCTAACCATCTTACTATGTTTTGGAGTGCTTCTAAGTTGATTTGTAGGTCAAAAACTCAAAAACAGAGCCGTGCAGTGCATTCTGGACACTTCTATGCCTGTGTGAAGCATTCTGCGCCTGTGTTGAGACATCTTGTGCATGTGTTGAAACATTTTGCGCTTGTGTCAGACATCTTGCGCTTGTGTCATGACTTCTGCGCCTGTGTAAAGTCCAGAACAGAGGTGAAAAATGCAGTTTTTGCTTTTTGTTTTCTGTTGATTAGGATTAAATTGGGAAAATATTGAAATCTAATTTTTCCAAAATTTTATATGTTTTAGTAAATTGCAATTTTGAGGGTCTTCGGTGCATTTTTGGACAAATATGGTGCCCAGAAACATGATGAGAGATCATTGATGTTTCCAAAACTTGGTTCTAGATTATTTGAATACCTTTCCAATGCATCAAACGGTTTGTAATTCCGAGCTAGGATGAGAAATTTATGCCTTCTCAAAGTGGACTGAAATTTTATATTTAGTTTTTTTGATAATTTTGATAGTTTTCATAAATCAGATCATCTGTGCTTTGGATTTTGGTACTAATTATTTGTGCAGGATCTTGGCATATGCATGGGAAAGACTACAAATCAAACTACTAACATGTGTTATGTAGATTCGATGGTCAAAGACAACAAATCATACTTCTGACATGTGTTTTGCAGGTTGCCTTGGAGAAACAACCAAATTGTGTGTTTGAGATTTTTAATTAGGCACTTAGTGATTTTTAAATAGGTTGGAATAAACATTTGTATGCTTTGATTGTTAAGTGTGACATTGGAGTAGGAGAGTATGCTCTCATCCTTCATAGGGTGATCAGAAATCCAGATCTTCGATACCATGCTTGTGTGGTTGATTGAGTGTCTCCATTAGAGGGTCTGCCTTCCCGACCACTTTGCTTTAGCAAGCAAGTGATAATCGTGAGAAGGGGACGACCCAAAGTGAGTACGGCTAGAATTCCTTGGCATTCTAACTCACTATAAAAAAATACCCGATGAGCGAAAGCTTTGAAGGAAGTGTTACTTGGGAATTGCAGTTACTTGGGAAGTGATGACCCTTGGACTCTTTCTCATATCAACATCTAAGTAGGGCCTTTTGGTCTAAATCGTGCTTGCGCGACTACATTTGTTTGGTATCTTGATGGGCTTAATGTCTCAATCATGCTTGCATGACATCAAGGAGTAATGCTTAACAGAAATCCTTACTACATACCTTGTTTTTAGAGGCCAAAAACCCTTCTAGTTGCTTGAGAAGGACAAAATCGGATACTTGGAAGAGATACTAAGTTCGCCATGGGGAGATTCCATGGGGACTGATGCTTGGCTGCCCTGAGAAGTGAGTGCCGTGGAGGGGAGCCCGTGGGGTCAAGCATCTATGTATTCTCCTTGGATCCCATAATGAGTCTACCTCTCAAGTACCTAATGTCTTTGCCTACCATAAGAAATGTGGAAATGAGCATGATTGTCTTGAGTCTAAGTTGTAACATCTTGTATTCTTTGATTGTCAAAAGTTGAATGTTATCCCATTTCAAAAGCAAAACAAATTGATATGACATAAGATTAAACACAAGAGACAGTCATCCAATAAAAATTCAACAAGATTCAAAGATCATCTTCCTAAAACATGGTTGTCAAACATTTGTCAAAATCTTGTCTCAACATTCATGTCACTTACATTTAGGTTCATCCTAGGTTTGCATTTTGTAAGATCATTGCCAAGGTTAGGTTTCACCTAAGTCATACTCCTTTGCATATCAATAAGGGTCATCCATTTGCATGTGTCCTTTTGCATTAAAGTCATACCGCTATCATACATTTGCATTTGCATACCTTAAGTCTCTTCATTAAGCTTAAGTCATTGTCATATCATATTAGGGTCACTTGCATATTAATTGTCCCTTTGCATATAGTCTCAAAAACCTAGGTCTTGTCATACCTGAGCAATCCAAATCTTTGATAAACCCTAAGTCATTGTTAAGAAGTCTAGACCTCATCAAGTCTTTTGTCCTTTTTCTCATCAATATCATTTCGTCAAACCTAGCTTAGTATCCAAGCATATAGGGGAGACATTGTCATTTTGTCCTTTGTCCATTAAGTCCTTTTGTCCTTTGAGGTCTAGACATCATTTCAATTTCCTAAGGGTCCATCTCTTAGATTTGCATTTCAAAAAGTTTGTCAAAATATTCAAAAACAACAAAAACATAGATTGCATTCTTGCCATAGATTGCATTTTCATTTATTTAGTTTGCATTTAGTTGCATATCATATATTATCCTTGAAAAATTCCAAAAATATTGCATTTGCATAAGTGACATGTCTATTGAAACAAGGTTCCAAGCACCAATGATGCAACAAAGTTTGACATATCAACCGACAATGCAATCACAATTCTATCCAACCCAACAACAAGGCAATATCAATCAAACTTATCATGATGAAACAAGTCTCCAAATACAAAAACTAGAGGAGAAACTAGCTCAAGAACAAGAGATTTTCGAACAAAGAGTGAAAAACAGTGAGAAGAATAGATTACAAATGTCCAAAGTCTTTCAAAAATTTCCAGGTCGAAATCCAAAGATTGAGCCAATTGATGTAAGATCTCTTCTTGAACGCTCAAACATACCAGCTCTCCTCTCCCAAATAGAGATGATGAAACGATTACAAGAAAAGAGACAACATCAATTTCAACATTATGTGCCTCCACAACAAGAACAAGGTGTTTTCTATCAATCAGATTTTCAACCATCACAACCAATGGTCCAACATATGCAACCAACACAATCAATGGTCCAATTTCAACAATATGTCCAACCAACTATACAATGTCAACAAATAGTTCAACCAAGGGTGGAATATCAACAAGTTCAAGTTCAACCAACATATCAATGTCAACAACCGCAACCAAACATTCAAAAACAAAGATTGCAACACACACCAACCCAAGTTTCAAACATGTCAAAACAATTGAACCAAGTCCAAAATCAAAATATGACATTAGATCAGAACCAACTTCTTTCCAAACAAGTTCAAATTCCAGGTCCAACCATGTCAAAACCTAAAAGAAAGGTGGCTTTATTGCAATGTTCTTAAGGAACCTACCAAGTGAGTTTATTGGGGAAGATCAAAATAATACACTTATGTCTAGCAATGCCTCATCTCCCCACAAGCAAATTGACTCTCTAGTGGCATCTATCCCTACACCTTTAAAAATTTCACAAGAACCTTCCATATTGTCCTCATCAAACAATACACCCAAGGATGCAATTATCCAAGAGCTATCCATAATTGATTGCCAAGATAATCCAATTCATGATGCACATCCTTGTCATGTTTTAGAAATACAAGACCCAATGCCACCATGCACTTTATTGCCATTACCTGTTTTAGAGGACCCCATTCGAAGTCCCTCTTCCTCATGTTCAAGCATTGATTCCTTGCCAGAATCCATCACAAATTTTCAAAGTGCATTTCCTTCATGCCAAAGCATTAATTCCTTGTCAGAATCCTCCATGCATATCCAAAGTCCAACCCCATGTCAAGAGGATAATTTAGAGCATGAAGAAACATGGCTTGAAACAGATCCAGATCAAGATCCTGAAACCTTATCATCCCATCCAATTGTTGACCAGGACCCCATTTCCCCAGACACTCACGATGATTCTCCTATTCTTGTCCATCATATCCAAAGTCCTATTGACACTCCACTCCTCGAGCAAGATCAAGATATTCTAGTCCATCCAATCCCAAATGATCCCATTCCATTTCATGAACACAGTGCCCTTTCAAATCCCATTGACATTCCACTTTCTAAGAAAGATCAAGATATCCCTTCCATTCTTTCTGACAATCCTATTGAAAGTCAAGAGAAAAGCACCTTTAAAGAGGAATCCAATGATCTTCCTCCTTGTCAAGATCAAAGTATCCTTCCAAATTCATTTCCAACACAAGACCCTATCATTCCTTCAAATCCTCCACAAGATCCACTTGTTCCTCCATCTCCTTGTCCTAATGCTCCATATACACTCCAAGATCGCATTCCTTTTGATGATCCCATTATTTCTCCCATTCCATCTCTTGAAGAGCCTATCATTGAACCATGTCCACTACACAATCCTAGTCCCCCTCATGATCCTCATACCCCTCATGATTCTAACGTGGTAGTGCAAGATGTTCATGAACCCCTGACATTAACAATGGGTTCTTCCACTTTGGTGAAATCCAATCCACTTCAAGATCTCATTATTTCTCTCATATCACATCCACCTCATAATGAACTCGCGTCTTCTTCCCAAAGAAAAGAGTATCCTACAAGTCAAGATATTCATAAAGGCAAAGGAGTAGATCTCCATAAGCAAGAATATCTCCATATTAAAGAGTATACTAATGGTCATGGCTACAGAGCTCACACTCAAGGTGTTGGTATCCCTTCAAAGTCAAAATCCAAATGTCCACCTTGCCCATCATCGCTTCCATCCATTCTAGGTCCCTATATCCCTCCATCTCCTATGCAACATCAGCAAAGGCACACATCTTGGAGACCCTTCCATCCATCCCACATGCCTCCATATCATTCCCATCCACACCAACATTCATTCCCCCCTCCAAGTAATTTGGATGCCAAGTATAAGCATCATAAGTCTAGAAATCCACATGTATTCAAAGATCAACATGTCCAATATAATCGACATGTCAAAACAAAGAACAATATGATCTATAAAGAAAAATAAATATCCAAAAGGCCACAAAGGCCCACTGAGAAAAATAAAGCAAAGTCAAAATATGTATGGGTTCCTAAATCCCTTATGCAAGCAATGCACTCTAAGGAACCACAAAAGCATGAAAAATCAAAAACCATGTGGATCCCTAAGAAGCTCCTTGAAGCACAAAAAGAACAACCCGGATTGGCATCTAAAATTGCTATTCCTCCATCCAACCCTCTCAAATTTGTTCCTCCATCACCTTCTTCATCCATTTTGGGCCCTTATGTCCCAAAATCCATAGCCTTTCCTCCATCAAAATCTCAATATCCAAAATACATTTTTCCTCCATCAGTCCATCACCCCTCAAGGTGTGTGCCAATGTCAATCTTGCCTTCATTTCCATCCACTAAAGCCCAATTTTTCCAGTACCCTATCCATTATCCAATGCATATTTTCCATCCTTCAATCCCTTTGATCCCATCCTTTGCATAAAATCCTCGCCTTAGTTCCATCTCATTTTCCATGTCTTTATCCTACCAACGTCTTTGAGCATACTTTTAAAAGGTCATGGTCCATTTATTTCAAGGCTACTATCCAAATGAAAAGATGCTTGAGTCCTTCTTCCATCCCCTATCATGTGTCCATCTTCTATTGAAAAAGTCAAAAAATCAAAAAAAAGAAAAAAGTAAAAAAAGAAAAAGAAGAAAAAAGTCAAGAAAAAATAATTTGTCCATTGGTGAAAACCTGGCAAACGGGCACTTTGGGCAAGTACCATGATGAAAACCTGGCAAACAGGCGTCATGCGTAATTTATGAACTTCTTGCACATCACACTTGGGGGCAAGTTTTATCCTATCATATCCTTTTGTCCTTCATTGTTCCATTATCCTATCGAACCCCTGTCATTACCCTTCATATCCTGTTGTCCCTCATGTCCAGTTTCCCTTTCCACTTTTGATCTTGACAAGGCTAACGATCATCATGAGCATCATGCATCTTGTTTGCAGCTTTCAGTCTATCATAGATTTTGGTCATTTATCCATTTGCTTATTACAACCTTTCATCCATATTCCCTGTCTTATTGCAACTTTCTACCACTATCCCTTAGCCAATCCTGAACTTCAGTCCCTGTCCCTTATCCATTCTTGGTCTTGCTTATCCTATCCATATCTTATCGCTATCCATACACTCTTTTTGTCCCTTGATCTTGATCTGACATAAGGACATGAAATGCAAAACATATTTTTCAAACACCTCTTGACATGTCCCTCATGCCATGTCACTGCTTTACATTGTCATATCCAATCTCTTATCCCATCACGCAATAGCCCTTGAAAATTGCATCCATATTGTCTCCATAATAAAAGGCCTTGGTCTTCCCTCTATCCACCAACATTTCAGAAAGCTTATTTATCCATTTGTCATATTCCTTGCCTTGCTAGACACTGGGCGCAAAATTTGAAATAATATCATAAAAATTGAAAAAATGTCATGAAAAAATTCATAAAAATTGAAAAAAAGTCTTGAAAAAATCTCTAAAAATCATATAAAGTCTTGAAAAAAGTCATAAAAATTTGAAAAAAGTCCTGAAAAAAATCCATAAAAATCAAATAATGTCCTGAAAAAATCCATAAAAATTAAATAAAAGTCCTGAACAAATCCATAAAAATCGAATAATGTCCTGAAAAAAATCCATAAAAATCAAATAATGTCCTGAAAAAATCCATTAAAATCGAATAATGTCCTGAAAAAATTCATAAAAATCAAATAAAGTCCTGAAAAAAGAATGAACGAACAAAAAAATTGTAAAACATTAAAAAAACAAAAACACGCATTTTTGCAATAAAGTATTCCCTTTGTGCATCGACAACTCACTGAGTATACATCCAATGACTCGTAATCAAACATTGTGCTTTAATGAAATCACGCATTAACAGATGAACTTTTTCAACTCAAACCAAATATTCAAACTGATCTGAATTGTCTTATAAATCGAATATCCGCATTAAAAATCATTTGTCCTTGTCACATTATCATGGGTCTTATACAGGGTGTGGTATACTCGAAACCAGACTGTGTCCTGTCTTAGACGGGGTACCGCATTTCCTGAAACCAGACAGCATGATCATCTTATGAGCACGTTCAACTTTTGACAATGCAGATCCAGATGTTTGTTTGATTTGTTGGAATTTGTACATCTTATCTTTTAATTGATTTATCTTTGGCTTCGATCATGTTCCTATGTCGCTCGATGATGTCACTGAGTGATTTAGAGTGACCGGGATGGTTCATGATCCTTTTCTTTTGATTGTGATTGTCGTTTGTCTATGCTATGTCTGTCTTTTGCAAAAAGGGTTGCATTTCAGCTCTGGTCTTCAATGCCATGATGCTACGCATCCATTTTGCTACATAAAAATAAAGGTTCTCACCTACACAGTGCATTACTGAAAGCAAGATTTCCTTCATCTCTAACTATCCTCTGTCTAATTTCTTCTTACTAACATTTCTTCTGTCAGTCTTGGCAATCCATTTGAACCTATCGTTTTCTATCATTCTTATCGATCAATTGGCCTCTTTTCTACATGTTTCCGGCCAATTCCTCGAGGGGGGCATGCATATGTCATTGTTATTGTCCGGGGCATTTTTCATTATTGTTCTTTGAAACAACGCTCAGAATCGCATTGTCTCAAAGAGGGGCAAAATGTAGGCACCTAAAAATGGTCAACGCTTGCGAGGTCATACTTTAACAATTGCGCATTGCCTCATTTTAGGTTTTTGCATCGCATTAACATTTCTCCTATGTCACGCACTTGTTCTTTATCATTTGCGAACATCGAGTCATTCTTCTACATTCTTCAATCATCTTGTCTTCGAATTTGGTCTTGTCGACAACGTTATCCAGTCATGATTTTGATCGATTTTATCTTATTGCATCAATGTGTGTGCTAATTTGTCATCATTTTGGACATCGTCAATCCTAATTAGGATTTTTTTCAATCAAATCCCTTCGAATCTCAAATCCCTTCGAATCCCGAATCCTTAATCAAACTACCGAACTTATGCTTCTAGTACTCTTGAGCTTTTCATCAATCTTGCTTTCAATTGTGTGTGCACTTGTAGGTGAGATTCACAAACCCATTGAAGAGGAAAGAACAACAATGGAGCCGCATGGAAGGAGTATTCAATTCTACATTTGGTTTGCATAATTTTCATTTTGAATGCTTTGTTTTCATACCTCTATTGAGTGTGCTTTGGAATTAGGTTCATTTCAATGAGTGTTCTTTTGATTGAGTTATCATGTCTTGTGTTTTGATTGATCTACTTGTCTTGTGATGATTCCTAATTTCTACGCTACATTAACTATTTCTATAGGGTGCATTGACTTATAACTATCGATCCATAAGACTATGCAAGATCCTCGTCAAAGGGGTTCAGGTTACTACATATGTTATTCAATTATCTCATGTTAGCTAAAAATTACATGATACATATACTAAAAATTACATAGTACACAACATGAACAATATGCAATCATCATAATCATTGTATATTTTTTTATTCCATACCTTTACTTAATGTAGACTTTGCAGGATCCTCAACTAAAGGGTTGACGATGTTTGTAGTCAATTAACTATTTCCACCAAGGGTGGCAACATCATACAAAATATATACATGAAATCGGCACCAACAATTGAGCATCATAAGCATTACATTTTTAATTTGATAAATAATAAATACATATGTATCATAAGCATCATAAGAATCACATGTGTATCATCATATATGTAATTAAGCATCATAAGCATCACATATGTATCATTATAAACATTTAATCCATCAAATATATATCATAAATCACCATCCATCACATAGCTAATAAATAATCCACATAATGAATTAATTATGTAACCATAAGTCAAATAAATTTTTATCAAGAAATTAATATTAAATAGAAAATATACTAATCGCATACCTCATATATTTCATTCATGTCATTGATCTTCTTCAGCCAACTCATCATCATGACCATCATGAATATCATCATCATCATCATCATCGTCATCATCATCATCATCATCATCATCATCATCATCATCATCATCATCATCATCATCATCATCATCATCACCATCACCATCACCATCACCATCACCATCACCATCACCATCACCATCATCATCCTCATCATCATCATCATTGTCATCATCATCATCATCATCACCACCACCATCACCATCACCATCACCATCATCACCATCACCATCACCATCACCATCACTAGTAGCATCATCATCATCATCATCATCATCATCATCATCTTCTTCTTCTTCTAAATGAACATTTCCATCAAGAACATCATTTACTAACTGTCGATCATGATCGTCATCTACATCATCTTCTACTTCTTTGGTATCTTCTTCTTCCATCACATTATACTTTATCAGCGTTCCTCTTGGATCATGTCTAACAACAAATGACCAACCTGGTTTATGTGGAACCTTTGAGTAAAATACCTGCTCACATTGGCTTGGATGAACATAGGGCTCATCCCCAACTATCCCAAACGACCCATTGTAGCCACCATCAGCCATTTTGTTAACTCTTCTATGCTCCTTGGCAATTTTTTTTGACAAAGAGCTACAATAAGAAAGATCTTATGGCTCCCTGGGTAGACATGGCAGAGTTCATAATGAGGTATATTACGCTTGATGGCAGATATGCCAATATCTTTTCCTACCATTTTGAATCATTTTAGGAATGGTAAAATCATTTCCTTTCTTGTCTATCTAGCCTCCTCTTTAGAGAATAGTCTTGAAAAATATATGGAGAATCCAAATAATTATGTTCTCTATGAAGGGCTTATTGTGCTCATCATGGAGTATGCTAAGGCTCTTGAAGTGGTTCCCTCTCTATCTGAGAAATGCCAACATTCCAATATTCAGAAAGTTTCTAATGATGAAATGGATTTGGAGGATAGTGGGGGTACCATTCCTTTGGATGACACTAATCATAAGCTTGTGGAAGAAGGTGAGATTATGGTCACCCCTAGTATGTTTAGTAGTAAGAATCCCCCCAGTTGGGCAACCAGAAAATATAAATCCACCAACAAGATGACTTCTAAGGCCAAGCCTCTCTCTAAAAAGAAGAAGCTTGTGACTAAGGACTATGGTCCGAAGACTTTGGACCAAGAAATCAAATTGGATATTCCTATTAACATCCTGAAGGAAAAACAAAGGACCATCCCTAAAGAGGTGGATAGTGGGTTACAAATAAATGGTTCTTTGATCAACCTGGTTATGGAAGCGACCAAAAGCTAGGAATGTTGTTGGAAATAGGTGGAGAGAGAAATTGGCATCCTCAAAGCTGGGGTTAAGGAGATAATAGATATTTTCACTGCTTCACTAGAGCCTAGCAAGTCTGAGAAGCTCATGAGTATGATCTAGAAGCTCTCCCAAGATGTTGAGATTATGAAATGCAACCATGAACAAAGAATTGAAAAAGTGGAGCAGTCTATGGCAAAGATAAAGAGAAACCTCATAAACTCGATCGACATAAGCAAGGAGGCCATGAATAACAATATATAGGGGCTCCAAAAGATCAATGTCATGTTTGTAGAGTATAGAGCCATCCACAGTGATCCTGAGAAAGATCTTGGAGGTGAAGACATTGTTGCTGGAGGGAACAAAACCATAGGCCCTACTTCAAAGACTAGGACCAGGAGCAGCAAAAAGGGTACCTCCAAATTCATTATGGAAGAGCTCAAGGAAATCAATAAGACTACCATCCAAAAGAACCAGCAGCTGGTGCACTCTCTTATGTGAGTGTTTTTGGTGTGTTGTCTATGTCTCTTTTGCTTTCGTGTCTATTCTGGGGTGGTCCCCTATTTTGCTTTTGGTTTCTGTCTATTTGGCTGATGGCCGGCTTCTATAAAACTTTTGGTTTTGGGTCCATGTAAAACACATTTATCATTATCAAAACTAATTCTATCAGGATCATTTTTATTCAGTCATAGCCTATACCATTTGACGATGAATAAAACTAATTTGAAGGAATTAAATTCACACTCAAGTATATCACCCGAAATCCCATAGTATCCTGATTTTGAGACTCTTGAGGATGTATGTCATTTCTAGATGAAATATTGGTCACCTCAAAGACTGTAGTTATCCTTGAATCACAAGTTTTCTTCATGTCATCCAAATTTTTCATGCAAAATTTATGACCATTGAAGCACATAGCATTGTGGTGTTTGACCTGCAATATGTCAAACATGTAAAAATTATTGCATCATGAGTAGATAAACATATGGGTGATTAATAAATTTATACGTACCTATTTATTTTTTAAACCATATGCTAAATCAATTTTCCTTTGCATAAGATTGGAATCTTTGTTACGATGAGATTATTTAACCAATGAAGTCATACCTTCCCATGTTAATGTGCGACCAGAATGTTGACATCGTTCAATCCATACTATCATTCAATCAAGATTCTTTGCAATATACAAATGTAGTTAATCCCACTCTCGACCAACTATATATAAAAGAAATAGATGAATCACAATCGATTTATTTTTAAGATTAATAATTAATTAACTACAATAACATCTTATAATTACCTCTCACTTTCTTCAATCTACCTTTCCCCATTAGGTACTCCCCTTCGAATTCGTTAATGGGGTTGGGATCCCTAATGCGATCTACATGGATCTTTGCTACAAACTTAGGAAGATATTCAATAATGTACACTATAGTCTGGTATACCATAGAACCCTCCACCATAGAACCCTCAAGATGTTCTCTTTGTCAAATCAAATCCTTTAAAAATTTCACATGCCTCTCAACCATCCACATTGACCTAGAGTGTACAGGTCCACATAGTTCAATCTCCTCAACTTGGTGTATGAGGTAGTGTTGTGCATTGAAACAATTTGAAGGTAGACACTTTTACTTTTCACACATTAGATGGGGAATTTTTCTCTTGCAATATATTATATCTTCTTTATGGATTTCTTTAGATGACAACCACAGACAAGAGATTCAAGACGCAAAAATATATAAATGAGACTTTACAAAATATTATACAATATATTACATAACAAGTAAAACAAATCGCAAATATAATATCTATACAACAAATTGAACAAACATCACTACTTACCTCATGTATTTTTCAAGATCATATATGACTTGCTTGACATTATTGTTGAAGTGGTCTAGGAGAGATAGAGGCATAACGTACTGCAACAATTATAAAATGATATTTTCATTGTTTTCTAACATAATACAATTAAATTTACATGCATAGTATATAAATATATAGTAAATACACAAGAAAATTAATTACCTTAATGAAGGTATGTCAATCATGCGGTTTCATCCCTAGCCCAAATTCACTTTTCTTTGATATGAGATTGTTTATGTTCGCAGTAAATGTTTATGTTCACAGTAAATCCTGTGGGAAATTGAATTTTTTGTATGACTTCTTTTATAGTATTTCTTTGTTGCTCTGTTAATAACCAAGGAAGGGCACTTATATTAATTTTGTCTCCATTGCTATTTGATTGAATGACAATTTTCATTGAATGATTGGATTCTTGAATGTCACTACAAATTTTGACAATTTTTTCTTTGTCACATCTTCCATCCAATATTTCCCATAATGTCTCTGTTATAATATTTCCAATATGTATTATATCAAACAAATGCCCAATTTGTAGTTTCTCGTAGTAGGGAAACCTACCAAATTGTCTGAAATAATTTTTTAGTCCCTTTGGAAGGTGGTAATCCATGCCTTGACAACCTTCATGATCATCAATTACATCATCAATATACAAAAGACGATAGAAAAATTGAAATTCAAAACATAAACCATTAGATGGAATGACATTACCTTAATGATTAATTCTATTATATTCCAACTTCCATAGGTGAGGTGTCATTCTTTGTGGCTTTGATGTAGTCTCTTCTTTCCCATTAAAAATATATTTTTCAATATTCAGATACTCATTTGGACCACAAACTGGACATCAAAATTTTCCCTTTGTTTGCAGACCTACAAGATAATGTATAATTTGATTAAATATATAAATTTTGATAATTATAATTATCATGCGCAACTTGAACACTATAACATACCATAAAAATGCATTGGCCCTGGGGCATCATGCATTGTCCATACAAACATTGCATGGAATTGAAATTGTCTTTGTCCTATTGGTCTAGAGATGTCATACATGGTGATACCATTTCATAACTCCAACAACTCATTGATAAGAGGCTCAATATATATATTCATATCTTTAACTTGGTACTTACCTAGTTGAATGAATGAAAACATTACATAATTATTATGACCATTTTACTGTAATATTTATAATTAAATGTAGATGACTATTAAATGATAAAATACTTGGAACAATCATTGCCAACATTATGTGCTCCCTCTTTATTGACATCCATGGAGGAATGTTATTGTTGATAGAAGAAACACACCACACTGAGTAAACAGATCCCAACTCTCCAAATGGATTGACATCGTTCATTGCCAATGAAAGCCTGAGATTACGAGGTTCTTCTTTAGAGTGTGGCTAGTTTTCCTCTATGTCCATAATTGTTGAACCATCTGTAGGCATTCAAATAATGTCATCTTGACTTCTATTGTGTGCATGGTAATCCATAAATTGTGCCAAGCTAGTGCACCTGAATAATCATTGCAAACGTGGAATAATGGGAATATAATGAAGAACCTTGTGAGGTACCGTTTTTTATTATTAAATCTATTTGATATTTACTGAAATGACATTTAGGGCATTTTTTTTCAAATTATTGTTGTTTATGATATATAATACGATCATAAGGACAAGCATCTATTGCTTGATACTCCATTCCAATATATTTCATAATGGCGGATAATTCTTCATATGAGAAAGGTAGAATATTTGATGGAGGTAACAAAAACTCACCTATCAATCTAAAATAAAAAATATAATTTATAAATATAAAAAATATTAATGGTACATGATTCACCATTTATGAATTATAAATACATATATGACATACCTTAACATACGTGATATTTTTATGTTGGATAAACCATTCGTAACCTTCAAGTTCACCAACAAAAATACAGTGGAGAGAAGAGTTGTTTGTGAGCCTTCGTAAAGGGCCTCATATGTCGTGTCAAGTAGAGGTAAATCATGAACAACATCAAGGTCATCTTCATCATCATGATCAGTTGTGATAGTACTAAATGTGTCATGGATCGATGTATTTGTACCATCATCTTCAATTGTGTTTTATGGCACATGATCATCATCTTCCATGGGATCATTATCTTTAGCTTCGATAATCACACCTCCATGTTCCTCCACTTCGAAAACCATATTCTCCGAGTTGTGTTGGTCCATATCATATTCCTTGGGGTGCTCAACCTATATAAAAATGATCAACATAAATAAAACATGATCATGATATCATCATAAAGTGATTTAGTATGTATATAAATTGTTAAAATGATATAATGAACAACTTACCAATGGATGATAATTATGCCCCCTTTCAATATGACCATGTTGCCTACAATGTTTCTTAGTTGTTTTGATTATAAGTCTTCTATTCTTTAAGCCCTTACAAATTTTGTAGGGACAAAAACATTTTCCATCACCTTTTCTTTTCAAGTTAGACCACAATCTAGAAATTTTCTCCTTATTTTGTTCTTCGCTGATATTATTTGACATTGTCTTTTTTCACAAGCAAAAACATCAAGCTATGGAAACTTCGATGCATAACCTTCACAAACTATGCAAATGGATATTGAAAGTATGAAAGTCTTCTTTGAACTAGTTATATAGAAGTTGAAATGTTAATTATGAAATGATGTTGCAGTATAATATACCAAATTAAAATACTTTAACATAGAAAAATTGCAAAATCAAACCAAAACCATTAAACTCTTCTTTTTCATCTTAAAATAGTGAACTTAATAGAAAACATATTTAATATATCTAGTGGTCACAAGTTCTTTTTGAGATAGATGTTCAATCATTTAGATGTTCAACATAAGTAATTTTTCCTCATCCACCAACTCTTCCTCCCTCCCTCTTTCTCTCGCTCCTAGCAAAATATGTTGAGTGCAGATGCTAAATGACATCAACAGAACTGCCCTCATCACGATGTCTAAAAAAATAGTTAAGGAGGAAAATAGTTGGAGTGAGATGATATACTTTAATTTCATGGATAGATCATAATGAGTAGTTGAGGAATATGTTGAGGACCAAGAACCACATACTCTTGTTGAAGAAGGAAATTGTCATAGCCATCCCTCTACCTTATTTAATTCTTCATTCTACCCACTCTCGTATACAATTGCATGTTCGTTGGACGCATTGTTTCCTATATGCTTCCCTTTTCATGTAGTATTCTAGGTTATCCTTTGATGCACGTACAACACAAATGATCATATTTGACCTTATTTACATATTTGAACCTTTAGAAAACAAAACTCATATTTTGCCTCATAGAGGCTTGAAGATCAATTAGGTTTTCTTGCACCAATTGACTATGAGAATGAAATGAAATTCTCCAACCATTGGTTCACTCTCATGTCTTTTGGTCATCTAAGACTCTTTTTTGCTGTTAGGAAAATCATTTATTCTCTATTGGATTGTGGCATGCTTTTGCAACTGACTTGGGAACTCCTTGACTATTAGGACAATCATTTTTTGTTTGTCCTTTACTATATATTTATCTTCTTTTCCGTGATAGTGGTCATCCAATATTAATATGACTATCTTATGTGATTCCTAAGTGACTGCAAGCTTATTGTATTTGCACCTTTGACTCTTTTAAATTTCCATCTTATGATTGATATGACATTTTGAATGTCCAAAGACCTCTCTAACAGTTGAAGATAAACATAAGAACAATTACTAATGAGTAGTGACATGATTGTGCTCATTGTTTTTTTGTCTTCTTGGGTTAAGTATACATTGTAATAACATCTATGACCTACAGGGACCAAGCTAGAGGGTACAAGGACCCACATTTTATTTTCCTTTGAGATCCTTTCCTCTTGGTTTGTTGAATATCAATTTCTTCAATACCTTGGAATATTTGTGAATTGTAGGTCTCTCTTCCTCAAGATCCAATACTTTATCTACATTATATAACACATTCTTGATCTTGACCACTTTATTTTGTTCATTTTTAAATAAACCAAGAAATGTTGGATTTTTTCTCATGTTCTCTTTCTCTGCCTTCACAATTCTAAGACACCATCATTGTTCATTGATGGATGTCCATACCATGTTCCAAAGCTCCCATTTTATCAGAGGTAGTGGGATATTTGCTAAGGTTGTTGAATCTATCTTTACACCTTCCAATTGCATTTTATTGAAAATTTCTACCTCTGCCTTTGTCTATGATGCAACCTATTATGACTATGCCTTTCTAGCTATCTTTGCTCCTATTGGCTATTCAATTGGTGGTTATGGGTCCATGAGGTCAACTAGGCACTCTACTCTTGGAACCCAATAAACTAGTGTGGGATCAACAATTGAAGGATCCGGAAAAGGCTTTTTCAACAAATCTATTTTGTACATGTCTTACAATCATTGCAAGCCATAAGACCACATTTTTTGAGGCATTTTCTCAAATAGGTCATAAGACTACATTTCTTGGAGGCTTCCATATTTTACATATAAGTCAGTCAAGGCAGTGGAAACTACAACATGAGCTGGAGAGCTTGAAGCCATGAGAAAAATAAAGAAAAAGTTTACATGTTTCATTGAGATGGATTGATGTCTAAAAATGGAGAGCATGTTCTTGTTTTTGGCTGTAACAAACAAATCATTTGATCTTGACATAATTATCAGAGAATTTTAGAGAAGGTATTGGAATTGTTAGTTTCTCTTCATACGAATAGGTATAATAACCAAGATGGCCCAATAAAAAAGAAAGCCCTCATACAAAAATTCCTAACTCTAAAATTATCCAAAATGCATACAAACCAGTGTTTTAGTATCCGAAAAACCCTTTACTTGCTAGTGTACGAGGTCAGGCCTCTGAAAAGCCACCCCTTAAGTATTATTCATTGTAGAGACAAAATATTTCTTGATTCATATGTAAGTTCTTCGGTCTTTAGGGAAAAGAGATTTGGTGTGCCTGTGCTGTGGAGGGGAGAATATAACTTTATGCATTGTTACTCTATCCAGACATTTTAGCAATCTAATTTTCTTGTCATCATTCTATCGAAATAGCTTAGCAATCTAACTTTCAAGTATTGTCATTCTGTCCAATAATCTAGAAATCATTTAGATTCATTTATTCATCTAGTAATTGGCATCATCATTTTGCCAAAAAATTATATTCCTAGTAAATCTCGAACATCAAATCCTTGCTTTCTCTCATTTTTGTATGAAATCACTAAAAAATGGCATGAAGGCATTGGTTGAAGGTTGTTTTGTATGGAGAAAAAATATTTGGCACTGTGAAGAGTAATGTAAGTTTTATTTTCTGATCTCTATTTCTATGTGTTTGATAAATTAATGATATTTGTGGTATAATAGAAGGTTTTCTAAATTTCTAGAAGATAATAAATGTATTATGTGGCAACGCATATAGGTAGAGGTGTGTGTCTTATGCACTGATCTAACTAGTGCATAGGAAAGTAGATGTGTCCATTTCTTTTGCTTCATTTAATTATATGAGAAGGAAGATAGGTTGGGCGAACAAAGTGTAGGTTGTAGTTTTGAAATTGAATTTGTTGCAGGTTTTAACATACCTATGTGAAGGATTATTAAGACATTTGAAGACTAGGAAGGGCATGTAAAATCACATTCATTGCTAAAGAATGTTTGTGTCTTGTGTGATGAATATTGATCAATGGAAGAGTTAGCTATAAGAGTTTCTAACAACAAGATATGGTTTGTTTTATTAATTTGTTTACTTGGTTGAACTGGACATTTCAAATTCTCTTCCTTGTGACTTTTTTTAAGGTTTGTGATAGGTGAAAAGAGTTTGGACGTAACAGTTATATTAAAACTTGATGTTGTGTTCAAATACATATGCTATTTTCCAACATGCTATTTTATTGGTTTACTCCCTCTAGATACTAGAAATTTTAAAGTAGAATGGCTATAATAGGTCTGGATCTTGGTGAAATGGTACAATAGTGAATGAAAGATTTAGGAGAGACTATTTGCCAACATTTTGCATAGCTACGCAATGATGGTGAGGTGTATCAAAGTAGAGAGGTTGTCAAAGATCATATGTGGATTTTTTCTCTTGACTGTAATAGTAATTGAGGTTATTTGATAGTAAATAATATTAGAGATTTGTGTAGTTTCTTCATAAGAAATTTTTTTGGAGTGATAAAATTTGTTATTATTTGTATGGAGATTCCATTAGACAAATATTCTAGATTCAATTTTAATGTATGATGAATTAAAATACAAATGAAGCTAATAAATTAGATATTATGGGAAATAGTAAGTGGAAAGGAAAAGGCACCTATAGATGAAAATAAGCTATTGGATTCGAATAGTAGAGATGATAAAACCAAATTTATTATTGGTCTTTCTTAATTATCACTCTAAACTACATCATACGGATTTGGATAAGTCATCAATAGATATTTGTCCATGCACAAAATGTTTGGAGAAAGAGTAGTTAAGGCAAAGTTTTCCCTAAAACTACCATTGTTTAGGTTCAAAATAGAAGATGAAATTAGAATGTCAAATCATATAATTAAGTTGAGTCTTCTCATTAAGTATCTAAAAGAAGTTAAGGCTCTATTAGATAAAAATAATGCTAAAAGTATCTTGTTAAACAACTTGCCTTTAAAATACAATAAAAATAACTTCACAAACTTTACAAGATATGATTTTAACACTTCTATTAGTATACAAAAGGACAAAATAAAATAATATAATATGATCCTCAATAGGAGAAAGAACTATATTCACAAAGGATAATAAATAGTCAAGTAAAAACAAAAGAAAAAATGCATATTTTTACTATAAGATAAAGGATTCCATAATATGATTTTATAGAATTCAAACCAATGATCTTCTTAAAGGAAAAATCAAAGATCAATCAAATGAAGGTAACTTAATCTAAATTTAGGGTGAGGAATTATAATATTATGAAGCTTCTGTTAATGATTCTTTTCTTGGTCCTAATAATATATTAGTAGTATGAGCTTTCACTTTTGGAGGTTGGTGGAATCAAAGGTTTGAAGAATTACCATCATCTCAAGCTAGCTTCTCACTTTCAGACAAGATGTTGCATGAGAAGATTTTTTTTCTTTATTTTCTTATTTTTTTTGTTTTCATTGATTGTGTCAATAGATTTAAAGAATTTATATATTGTGAAGTTTGATATTTTGGAGACAAGTAAGGGTTTGGTGTTGAAATCAATATGAAATTTTGTCCAATGATTTTACAAGCCTAAGATCAAGAATTATACACTTCCAAGGGTCAAAACACAATATGATGGAGTCATGTGTGTGTGGAAGTCAAAATGGATTGTTCTCCAATTATTTGATGTTTATGATTGTAGAGATTAGGATTCAGAACTTGGTATTTCAACTTGGAGTTACAATTGTTATAATGAAGTGAGGAATCTCAATGTAATTATTACATTTATATTATATATAGTTATATGTGTAACTATTTTATTACATACAATTGTTCCATTTCTCCCATATATATCATTTTTATCATCTAGTAATACTATTAAACAATAATTGACCTTTTTTTCTCTCACCAAGACTCCAATTTGCATACACATGTCAATCATTCCCTTAAAATAAAAGACACCTTGTGTACATATCTCTATGAATTTCCAAAATTTGGAAATACTTATAAACCTTATTAGGAAGTACCAAAACAAATAATTTAATGTACCATCATATGTGCCTCATAAAAATATGAACACTATAAAATTTTCTCATTGAAATTCATATTAATGCTCACATATAATAAGACCTCAAAATTTAATCTCCTTTGACTTATCAAATAAGAACAATATTCTCTCTCTTTTTCCAAGTGAAAAACCACCTAATCCACTATGTACCATGCTATAAATTATGTCAATCACTTATTCAAAATAAATGAATAAATACCTATACAAAAGCTATGACATATTGTGTTTAAGAAGAATGCATTATTTAATAGCACTAAAAACTAACAAAAATAGACAATTTGCAACTCAAACATATACCACCACATAATTCTTAAAGAGAGATTTATACTAACTCTCAAGAGTTAAAATTTAATGCTATGGGTAAAATTTATACTATGAGAAAAAATATTTTTCTAATAAATTGGCATTCAAGATTAAATAAGGTACATCTTTGCATAGTTTTGCACTCCTAATGTTACCATGAAAAAATCGCTAACACTAGTTGATGCTAGTAATGGTGCATAGATAGTTCTACAATGGTAGTAGAAGGTTTTGGCAGTACTCAAGCTTCAGATCAGTTGTGAAATACAAAACTTTTCAAATTTAATCTTATGATTTATGTTTCATTAGATAGTGGCCAAAGACTATAGGATCTAAGCCGCTACTATCTCAAAATATCCTAGGCAACAACCACTATTTCACTAGTTGACAATGGCACCAATTACACTTCAAGGCTATGGGGGCCAAAGAACCAGTTGGGATAGATGGAGATAGATCCAATGAAGGAAGAGGCAATTCTAGTTCACTCGTAGTAAGCATATCGTGGTCAAGATTCAACAAGAGAAAGAGAAGCCCCCCAGATAGACCTAGAGGTTCTGTTTGCAGTGGAATGAATCTTAGTAGGAGACTGGTTCCTTGATTGGTACCCATAGGGTTGTAGGGACTCCCTACCCCTCTCGAAATGTTAGCCTTTCACCCACAACATCACTTTGCTAGTCATATTCACCAGACAATGATGTTTGAAAGGGGTCAACTCAAGGTAGTGTTAGGAAGGGAATGCCCTACTATTCTAAAGGGGGTCACTTGAACAATCTTCATACATAGCCAAACTTTTGATCCTAGTGCTGATCCCAACTCTTATATTGAATATGTAGATAAAGGGAGAAGGTTTAGTAAGGATTGTAAGGAATGATAAGGCACATGAACATCAGAACAACAGAATGGGTATAGGATAAAGTAGATGGAACTACCCATAGTGGAGCATAAGGCCTGGATGGAAATGCGACAAATCGTGCTCACAAATCTCTCCATACCTATCTCGATTAATGTAATGTGGCAGTTTAGGTTCAATACAATAAGAAATACAAGCTAAAGTATAGTGCACATGCTCCAGGAAAGATATGGCTAAGGCTTTAGGGAATATAGCGAGGATGAGAAACTGACTAGAAAGTTAGATTTCTTCTAATCAATCCCATATTTTTCCTAGAGGGATGAAGAGTTGATCATTATAAAGGGATACTTTGTGGAAGAATGGATGCATGCAAGGGTTATTATCTTAGTTGCAGATATGGTGCATCATTTCAGCTTAAGTTGCATGTGTAGAGATGAGACTTTTCAAGTGGAATGCAGGAGGCTTTTTCAGATAGATGAAGGATTCTTTTATGTGGTGTGGAGGCTGGCATCCTCCATCCTTGGCGGAGGTAGGCATTGGTGTGCCAGATTCATATATGAGGTTTTGATATGCCCAATGGTGGATGTCCTGGATTCAAAGGAGATGTGCATTCAGAAGATAGATGGTTTTATTCGCACTATGGATGGGTAGGTTGTAGCCAATGAAATTGTGAATCTAGAATTGAAAAAGTGGGAAAGTCTATTGGGAGTGTACTTCAACACTGCTAACTATATCTCCTCTGATTATGACAAGGACTTTCACTATGAGAACAAGCATGACGTCTGTGAAAAAGCAAGAAAGGAAAGGAAGAAGACCTTCATCGAGGAGGCCTTGGAGGTATACCGAATTGGGGTCATCAAAAGGAACTTATCTCCCTTCCAAAGGTTGCTAAAAAAGGAGGATTGTTGGCTTTCAATGGCATTTGCGATGAAAGTGATGGAGATTGGAGAGTGGCTGGCAATCATCCTCCAATCACTCTAAATTAGTCTTTCTCATAGGGTTATTCTCTATTATATAGTAGATTAGTATGAAAGAAGTCTATGTTAGGGCTGAATATATGTAGTAGATTAGATTGAAAGATGTCTTTGCTAGGGTAGAATGTAAGGGAGCTAACCCCTTCTAGTTAGAACTCATCTATAAAAATTTAAAAAAAAATGGGAAAAAATGATGTTTTTGATGATGTTTATTAGACAATAGAGAAGAACATAGTAAATTGGTTGCAAAAAAAACCTTACATGAGGATCGTGTGGTTGTGGAGAGATCGCTAATGAGTGCGGGGGGGGGGAGGCAACAACAACAACTTCAACTTTCGCAAATGATGCTCTCGGTTGGTGCTTGATTTCCTTTAAAGTGAGCCCATGTTTTCTTTTTTTTTTCAAATAATGATGCCCAAGTTCGTCAGAATTCCAATGACCATTTACTGTCAAAATTGCGACAAACTTGGGCATTTAAAAAAAATAAAAAAAATTGATCACAATATGCCTTGTCCATCGGAAATCTTCATCGAAATTTGAGGCCAAATGTATTAGTGATTTGGATCATTTTCCGTGCAAGTTATCGATTTCAGATTCTTAGACAATTTTTTGCCTTAGGACACTACAACCTCTTGGACCTATTTGCTATTGGTGAATATTGTGGATCCTTTGCATAGATTATAGAGCACCAGTTTGCTAATTCCAATGTTCCTTCGTATGTGGACAACCTTCCCTTTCATCCACACTTCTTCCTTTGGATTTTTCAAAGCAATCTCTTTGGTAGAGGTAGACCTAGTGCTTTACATGTTTCATCATGTTTATCAATTGTTGATTCTTCTTGGGCTGATTGGATCCCTCTAGACCATATAAATCAATGCAATTAAGAATCATAAATCAATGAAGAAGAACATAAAAAACATATCTTAAGATTTAAAGGTCTAGAGTTGACCAATTCTATAAATGATCATGTATGTAGCAGGCTAGAGAGTCGAACCTTGCAATTCAGATGTCACCGGTTATCTGTAATCAATTTTCATGATCTAATTCATTTATTTTTGCATTGCCTCCATCATATCCTCTTGCTTTCCTTGTGTTTACTCTTGCTTCCCGGTCTGGATTGATCTTTTTGAGGTCCCTCCTAACCGGTGATTGCACCACTTCCTTGAATTTAATATCACAAACTACATAGGGATTATCCATGCACTCTCATTTATAATCACGAACTACATAAAGATTGTATATTTACACACTCTCAGTTATCATCATTGTTGTATATTATTCATGCACCCTCTTTTCTACACTTGGCTATAATATTTGCACTGTTATATCTTATTCATCCGCATAGACCTGATTGATAGATATATATGAATACAAGTCAATGTCAATGAAATGACATGAATTTACATTCGATTAGGAACATGATCATTGACCAAAGGTTATGATCCACTTAGAAACCCTATTAGCATATTAAGTTAATCACATAGATTTGAGAACACTTAACGATTGATCACTAAATGAAGAAAGTGTATTCAGTAAAACAACGAATAGGTTAATAAAAGAAAATTGTTAGATAAGAGATAAATTTTTGACAACGATCATAATGAATAATTAAAATGTTAATAAGGGATGTGACAATGATTAGGAGAAATGTATGTCCTATCGCTACAACATCAACACTCACTCTTAGCTAGGGAGGTATCTTTCCATATATATAGTTCATATCCTATCTCTCAACATGACATCCACATCAGTTACTCCCATTTGTGAAAAATAGTTCATCATGGAATCACTCAACATGATGTCCACCATGGCTACTCCCATGTATGGAAAGGAACAAGTGCACAAGTGCCCATCATAGAGTCACTCAACCTGATGTCATCATAGAGTCTCTAAACATGATGTCCACCATGGCTACTCCTAGGGGTGGATAAACACAAGTACAAGAGAATCATCACAGAGTCTCACAATGTGATGTTGTCATGGAGTCACTCAACATGACATCCACTATGGCTACTCCTAGAGGGTGGAAAGAACCACATCTACACCTTAGAGATGGACAAGGGATTTCACCTCAAATTTCTCTGTCTCATAGAAAGATTCTTTAACAAGGGATTTCACCTCAAGTTTCTTTGTCCCAGAGAAAGATGCATTAACAAGGGCTTTCACCTCCAATTTATTTATCTCAGAGACAAAATGCATTAACAAGGGCTTTCATCTCAAATTTCTTTGTCTCGAAGAAAAAATGCATTAATAGCAGATAACACAAATTACTAATACTAAGCCTCCCTCTCAACAAAGGCTTCAAGTACTAGTACTAATCTCTTGACCTTCTCATCTAATGTTGCCTTTATTAGTTTATCAAACTCCCTCTGAATGTTAATTCATCTTCTTTGAAGAAACTAATCAACTTTAGAATAAGAAACCTTCTTAATCAACTTTAGAGCTTGGCTCCTTCTAAGATGTCCCCATTCCAATTTTCATAGTAGAAGCAAGTTGTGTAGGTATTAATTTACAATCTTGAGCAAAGTGACCATACTTGTCACACTTGAAACACTGAATGTGAGAGAAATCCTTCTTCTTCTTTGGATCTGGGGAAGAATGTGATTATGTCTGTATTCCTTTTTCTTTATTTGCCTCTTTCTCTAGAAGTATGTGTAACAAGAACCTAATTTTCTACATCATGATGGTTTCGCCCGATTCCTCTTTTTTCCAACCAGGACTCTTCTTGAATACAATCAACTCGAAGACAAATAAACTTGGGAAACTTAGATCTCACTCTCGTTATTCTAATATGATTTGGACTAATCATCAATTAGATGTTAAACATTCTTTTCTAAATGGTGGTTTACATGAGGAAATTAATATGTCTCTGTTTATGGTGAAAATGAACAACAATAATAACAATATTGAAAGGCTAAATGAATCCAACCACAAAACCCTAGCCTAACAATCAACAAAGATCCACCATAACATATGAAGATTACCTAAGACAATGCAAATAACTAAAAATCACAAAGATTATACCATCACATGTCCAATAGGGTTTTGATCTCCATTCTTCCTATCTCCATTGATCTTGCTTGGTATATTTGCTCTCAGATTTTTATATGCACAAGAGCTCAACAAAGAACGGAATGTGGTTGCAAGTAGGATCGTAGTGTAGCCAAGCCTTCAAGATTAGTCATTAGCATGAGTGATTAGGGTTTGACAATGAAGAAAGCATCTCCTTAAATAGAAGACACAATATGAAATGGAGGGTTAAGATTGAGAGGTGTAAAAAGAGAGGTCGGCTAGGATTAGAAGGTAGGTAAAGGAAATAATAAAATAATGAAAGAGGTAGGTAGTGTAGGAATTAAGAGATGAATGACATGTGTCATGTGTAGAAAAAGCTAATGAATTAATTAAATAAATAAAGATTTATTTAATTAATAGAAGAAGTAGGATCAATTAAATAAATAAAAATATTTATTTAATTTAGGAAAGGATAATTTAAATAAATAAATGTATTTATTTAAATGAGAAATAAGGCTAGAAGAGGATAAATGAATTAATTAAATAAATAAGGATTTATTTAAATAATAGAAGAATTGGGCTTAGATAATTAAATAAATAAAATATTTATTTAATTAAACATGACAATTTTGGGTGTCTACATTTTGCCCCTCTTTGAGACAATGCGGCTTGTCGCATTGTTTCAAAGAAGATAAGATGAACTGATACAAAGTTGCCCCAGAATGGGAATAATATGCCCCCTCGAGAGATTGAATGAAAATGTCTGAAAAGATTGCAGACAATCTCTCGATAAGAAAGAAAGGCTAGAATGGATCGACTCGATAAAGTGACAAAGTCATGGGATGAAGAATACTGACTCGGGAAATGAAGGCGAGGGCTAGGGTAGACTATAAGATAAATCACGGGCAAAAGACATCCTCATTGTCATCTACACCCTCACGAGATCACAGTGCAGAGCGAGAAAAGAGCAGCAGCAGTCAGCAGCGATGGCTTTCGTGCACAGATTCGACCATGTTCGCCGATTTCAGAGACCAGCAGATGCAGGAGAGCCGGTAAGTACCACCAAACCTCCTCGTACTTTGACGCATTTCAATTTTGTCATTAATGCATGGTAGTTTAGCAATAAATGTGCTTAGGAATAGGGCACAAAAAAGTGCAAAAACGTGCAATCACGTCTGTGTTGGTGCCAGGCGCGTCTGTGTCAGTTCCAAGCGTGTATGCGTCTGGGACCGCATTTGTATCGAATGCGGCTGCGTCTGTGCCTTTTAGGCATGTTTATGTGACAAAGTCACGTTTGTGCATAAGGTAGGCACGTTTATGTCAAATAGGCACGTCTGTGTTGTCGAGGCGTGCTTGTGCAGTCTAGAGGCGTGTTTGTGAGTTTAAAATGCGTTTATGTTTGAAAATGCATGGTTTTGGTCTTCTAGGTCAAATCGGCAGTTCTATGATGAACATACGTTGTCGATTGGATAAGCTGCTAAGAGGATACACTCAAGCAGGTCCTCTAGGAAGACTAGGATAGATCAAGGCACTTTGTGATGAACAGGGAGCACCAAGATAGAGTACTTTGTGATGAACAAGGAGTACCCAAAGTATGAGTAGCACTTTGTGATGAACAGGGAGTGCAAAATGTGAGTAACACTTTGTGATGAACAAAGAATGTCACACACGTAGTACTTTGTGATGAACAGGGAGCACTACTAGGATAGATAGCAACACTTTGTGATAAATAGTGAGTTTCACTAGGATAGATAACCATATGCATTGAGATAGCAAGTAGCATTTTGTGATAAACAGTGAATGCCACGATGACTGACATGATTGATTGTTTGACTGCATGAGTATTTGCCTATGCTAGAGTCATGGGAGAGATTCCTGTCTACACAGAGATTGTGACTGGAGTTGTCATTTCAGGATAGAGCTGCCATTGAGGAGATGGGATTGAGACACGTGCTGTATGTGCCTGAGTTTCAGGCAAACATGGGTTTGCTGACTGCACTGGCGGAGAGATGGCACTCCGAGACTTGTACGTTTCATCTGCCGATGGGTGAGATGACAGTGACGCTTGAGGATGTTTACAGGATATTGCACATACCGATTGATGGAGAGCTGATTCCATATGATCGAGATGGAGACAGAGAGGCGCTGAGACGGGTGTTCCAGGATCCCAGGCTAGAGATGAGAGTAAGGCATGTGGCATGGGATACCATGACTACGACAGGGTTAGCTTTGCCAGCTGTGATCAGAGGAGCCATCAGTGGGTTCTTGTGTCTGGACAGGGCGACACGGGGGTTGGCAGTGGGCTGGGGAGGAGCACTGGAGATATTGGTTACTCAGCACACCAGATATGCATGGGGTCCATGTGTCTTGGCACACCTATATTATGAGCTTCACCAGTTCATCTACCATGGATCAGTGGGATTGGGTTGTGGAGTGACACTGCTATAGGTGTGGGCATACGAGCATCTGCCTATCACACAGCCGATACACTTCAGGGGCAGAGGTCATGGGCAGAGCTTTGTACATCTTTATATTATGATTACTTCACAGCCTCGGATTGGCAGGTTAGAGCACTGGAGGTGTGTGATAGATGACATTGATGTAGTCATCTGGAGGCCGTACCTGGGGTGCGAGGAGTGGGAGGATGATGCAGTGGAGCTGCCTTATACTTTCAGGAGCAGATATCTGATTGGGTGGATGCCCTACATATTGGAGAGACAGCTGGTGGACAGGGTAGGCAGACAGTTTGGCAGGATCCAGAGGATGCCACGAGGCTCGGGTATGTATGCCCGCACAGTGAGGGATCAGGCGCAGTTCGGGCCATTATTGTCATATGATCAGGCCGTCACACAGCTGGCAGAGATGATGCCCCTACCCTGGGATATGTGGCCAGAGATTGAGGATGCAGGTATGGATGTAGAGTATACAGCTTATTGGGCAGAGCATCCATTCCCTCGACTGACAGATCCAGGGGAGCTACTGGAAGGAGATGCAGGAGGAGATGACGATGATGACGGTGGGGGTGATGGAGGCAGGGGCAGACAGAGGTGGAGGGGAGTAGTTGGGGAGAGGAGGGTGGCACCTCGGAGGGAGGGGGGACAGGAGGGACAGGCCCAGGTGGTGAGGGGTTGCGGTGGATTGCCCCTGTAGGTACCAGCAACATAGGGACAGAGATAGGGATAGGTGCAGGGACAGGTGCCAGTACAGGCACAGGTGCAAGGTCAGAGACAGGTGCAGGTACCTAGGCATGCACAGAGAAAGGTACCCATGCAGGCACCAGGATAGGTACAAAGACATGCATAGGGGCAGGCACCCGCGGAGGGAGAGCCACAAGCAGAGACAGAGGGTGGGGATCCAGAGGAGGATGAGCTGCTAGAGCTGAGGGAGATCTGCCAGGGCCAGGCAGATGAGATCCAGGAGTTGGAGAGGGAGAGAGACCGACTCAGGACAAGGCTCAGGGACACTGAGCGAGAGAGGGATCAGGCTATCCAGTGTTACATTGAGACTGAGACAGCGCTGAGGGCAGGGAGGCAGGCGACGGAGGATGCAGGAGCAGGCTACGCCTATGTCTTGCGAGTCGAAGAGGAGACCGCCTACTGGAGGGACCTATATTATGGTGCCATGCCAGCAGATCAGCGGGCGAGGAGCTTCCATAGACCATCGCGGACAGCGACGGCTATGGGAGGGAGCCGGAGGAGACAGGCATCTAGTGGTGGGGTCATGGGTCCTCCACCACCACCAGACAGGCAGGGTGATCCTGGAGCAGGTCCCTCTAGAGCTCAGACTCCGTCGAGGCCAGGCGGCTCCGAGGGAGGGAGTTCATCATAGCCATAGAGGGCTCCCCTTGTATCAGTATTTGTACCATTTTTGTATTGTAGACACCTACGGGTGATTTTGTAGCCATATGATTCTTTTGACATCATTGTATCATGACATATTTGATTATATATGAGATGATTCATTTTTGCGGGAGCTATATGCATGTGTACCTTATGTGATGAGATGTTCTTATGTGATGCATGTTTTGTGTAATGCTTATGATATGGATGCAAATATGTATTTTTGTTCTTTTATGTTTTATATGTGATGTATGATGCAAATGTGAATGTATGTAATGCAAATGAATATGATGATGCAAATGATTATTTACATGATGAAAATGTAAGATGTGCTAACATGTGTTGTATGCAGGATGTGCTGCAGTTGTGATATCTATATGTATGTATGAAATGCTTATATGTGGTAATGCAGGTGCAAACTACATGAAATGCAAATATTTTTGGTGTGTCATTATACTCAGTCATGTGATAGCAAGCTACGCGGACTCGAGAGGGATGATGGAAGTCAATCAAGAAAGGGGAATGAAAGACAGAAGATATGAAAGTGAAAGAGCTTCTTGTGCATTATCATCATTGAGCTTTATTATGGCAAAATAGGTTATGACAATCGAGGCATATGTTCGACCCGGAAAGTCATTGTACCCGCTTGCATGGAGATAAGACAGTCACAAACAAGGAATGCCCCAATTCATACTAGACTCACAGTGTCCTCATATCCTTGGACAAGTCATAGCATTACTAAGAGACAATCCACAGACAACAAATGCAAATAGGTGACGATACCCCATCCTCGCCTTTCTAGTCAAAGACATCCTGGAGATAGACTCTCTAATCAGAGACATCCTGGAAAAGCTAAAAGACATGTCACCAAAAAGATGAAATCAAAAAGAAAACCAAGACTCAACACCAACATCCACTGTAGTCCTCAAGTTTAGTGTCTCTTGTCACTTGTATAAGTCTTATTTGATTGTGGTCACAATGTTTACTTTCACAAAAAGGATAGATTAACACTGAACCATATGTTGTCTGAGTCTGTTGAAAGATTTGATTTGTTGAAGCCCATTGTTGTTGTTGTGTCTCATCTGAAACTGATTGAATCCATGAAACTGATACTTTATTGCGGAGAAGACGAAACTTTATTACGGATCTGCGATGCAAATGTTGCTTTATTGCAGATTGTGCGCAAATAGACTGAAGGAAGCTGGAAGAAACTGCACTCTTCGAAACATGTGATGTTCTCAGTTCCACACCCATCACTAGACGTAGGAATTGCCTTAGCCACAGATAGGATCTGACTTATAATGGATGGAAAGGGAGGTTTATTATGAATGGCTAACCAATCTTGGGTAGATCAATAACAAGCCATGATGGGAATGGGTAAGTTTATTGTGAGTGAATAGGTTGTGAGTGTGTGCAAAGTGAAGAGAATGAAAGAGAATCTTGAAGGAGGGAGGAGCAATGTCTCTACACATGGCGCTGGTGACCCAGTTTTCACCATGGTACTTGCCCAGGGCGCCACCGAAGTGGTTTTCACTGTTGGACGAAATTATTTCTCTTTACTTTTTTGATTTTTTAATTTTTTTGTGTCACAAGGCGCCTGTTTGCCAGGTTTTCACCAAGTAACGATTTTTTTGTTTTTTACAATTTTTTTTTGTATTTTTGAATTTTTTGATTTTTTTGTATTTTTGAATTAGGATATTCCAAAGAGCTATGTGTAAAACCTGCGAAGGTGCATGTTGTTGATAGGATCCTCCAAAGGTTCACCTTCTGTAGTTGAGAGCTGATATGCCCTAGATCCATATACTACTGTGATGATGTAAAGACCAAGCCAGTTTGGTTCGAACTTGCCCTTCTTCTCTCTGTCTTGCTGATTTTTAGGATTTTCTCTGAGGACTAAGTCACCTACCTCAAATGTGCAAGGCTTGACTCTGTGATTGTAGCTGCGACTCATTCTTTGTTGGTAAGCCTTGAGATGATTAAAAGCATTTTGTCTCTGTTCATCCAGTAGTTCTAGTTCTTGTAAGTGAGAGACCCTGTAATCTTCATCGTTGATGATGTTTTGTAAAGAGACCCGTAAAGAAGGTAACTCGACCTCAATAGGCAAGATGGCTTCAGCGCCGTAGACAAGTGAGTAGGGTGTAGCTCCTGTAGGTGTGCGGACACTTATACAATAGGCCCAAAGTGCAAGATTGAGTTGGATATGCCAGTTACGGCTAGCGTCGTCGACTGTCTTTTTGAGGATTTTAAGAATTGTTTTATTAGACGCCTCAGCTTGGCCATTACCTTGGGGGTAATATGGTGTGGAGAAACGATGGGAAATATGGAAGCGATCACAGAGTTCACAAACATCCTGATTTTTGAAGGGACGCCCGTTATCAGTGATAATGGAATTGGGAATACCATACCGGCAAATGATGTAGTTCAGGATGAAGGTAGCAATTTGTTTCCCAGTGACTTGTGTGAGAGGCACGGCTTCAATCCATTTTGTGAAATACTCTATGGCTGTGATAATGAATTTATGACCATTGGAAGAAGGAGGGTGAATCTTGCCTATGAGATCGAGTCCCCACTGACAAAAGGGCCAAGGAGATGCAAGTGGTTGTAGTTCTTACGCTAGTGCATGTATGAGGTCTCCATGAATTTGACATTGCTTGCATTTCTTGACAAACTGATATGAGTCTTTTTCCATAGTGGGCCAGTAATATCCAGTCCTGACGAGTTTCTTGGCCAAGGTAGGACCACTAGCATGCGGACCACATATCCCTTCATGCACTTCACATAACGTAATCTGAGCTTCGTCGTTGTCTAAACATCTAAGAAGAGTGCCATCTAGACCTTGTTGGTATAGGATATCAGCTAGAATGACATATCGAGAGGATTGGCGAATGAAAGTGCGGCGTTGGTTGTTTGATAGATCGGGAGTTAAAATATTGTCGTGAGGATATGTGAATATGGAACCATATGACTGGGATTCGGGACCAACAACGCATATCATTTCAGTAGGAGTGATTTCATATGAAGGAACCAGCAGGTTGTCTACCAGGAACTCATAGCAGGTTTCATTTTGAGGCAGGTCGATTAGTGAAGCAATTGTAGCCATAGCATCTGCAGCACGATTCTGCTCTCTTGGTATCTGCTCAAAATCTATCTTTGTGAAGTGCTGTTTCAAATCATCTACCAGTTGTTTGTAAGGCATTAGTTTTTCATCTTTTGTTTGGTAATCATCAGTTGCTTGACGGATGACAAGTTGAGAATCCCCAAAAACACGGAGTTCTTGGATCTTCCACTGAACTGCAATTCGTAATCCAGTTGTTAATGCATCATATTCCGCTATATTGTTAGTGCAAGGAAATGATAAGCAGTATGATTTTGGTATAGAATTGCCTTGAGGAGTTATAAAGAGAATACCAGCTCCTGCCCCATGTTGTGTGTATGAGCCGTCAAAGTACAGTTGCCATGGCTTTGCATGTGATATTGTTAAAATGGCTTCATCTGGAAATTTTGAATTTAGAGGAGCATCATCTATCATGGGGGCATCTGCTAATTGATCCACGATTGCTTGTCCTTTTATTGTTTTTCTGTCCACATACTCGATGTCGAATTCACTCAGAATCATTACCCACTTGGCCAGCCGCCCAGTAAGTGTAGCTTTGTTGAGAAGATATTTTAATAGATCAATTCTTGCAATCAACTTAGTCTTATGAGTGAGCATATAATGTCGTAATTTCTGTGAAGCAAAGACCACAGCGAGACATGCACACTCAATTGGTGTGTAGTTTAGCTCATATCCCACCAATGTGCGACTGATATAGTATACTGCTTTTTCCTTGCCGTCAGCAATTTGTTGTGCTAGGAGTGCCCCCAGTGCTGTTGGAGTAGCTGATATGTATAGTAACAAAGGCTGATCTGGAATTTGTGGCATCAAAACTGGTGGATTCAAAAGATAATCTTTGAGCGTCTGAAAAGCTTGTTGACAGTTCTCATCCCATTTGAACTTGATATTTTTATGTAGTAGGTGCTGGAAAGGATTACACTTATCTGCAAGTTGTGCTATGAATCTTCGTATGGACTGGAGTCTCCCTTGTAAGGATCAAAGTTGACTGATATTTCTGGGCGGTGGCATGTCCAAGATAGCATTGACTTTTGCTGGATCAGCTTCGATTCCTCTTTTAGACACAATAAATCCTAGGAGCTTCCCAGAGGTTACTCCAAAGACACATTTCTTTGGGTTTAATCTTACCTTGTATTTTCCCAACCGATCAAAGACGACTGAAAGTATGTCCAAATGTGTATCTCTGTCTATTGATTTTCCCAAGAGATCATCAACATAATCTTCCACAGTTATGTGCATGAGATCATGAAAGATAGTGGTCATTGCTCTTTGATATGTAGCACCTGCATTTTTCAGCCCAAAGGGCATGACATTCCAACAGAAAGTTCCCCACAGACAAGTTAATGATGTTTTATGTTGATCCTCGGGTGCAATCCTGATTTGATTATAACCAGAGAACCCATCCATTAAAGATAACATTTCGTGACCTGCTGTGAGATCAACAATTAAGTCGATATTTGGTAATGGGAAGTCATCTTTCGGACAAGCTTTGTTGATGTCTCTGAAATCTGTACATATTCTAATGCTGCCATCTGGTTTACTGACAGGTACTAAATTGGAGATCCATTCGGGATAATCAATTGGGCGTATGAATCCGACATCCAATAATTTCTCCAGCTCTGCTTTGACTAGTAATGCCACTTGTGGATGCATTTTCCTTAATTTCTGTTTCACTGGCTTTGCCCCCGGTTTGATTGTCAAATGATGCATTACCAAATCCGGATCTAATCCAGGCATATCAGCGTATGACCATGCAAAGTTGATTTGTCGTTCTTTGAAGAAGCTTATGAATTTTCCCCTTTCGGACTCTGTCAAGGATTGAGCCAGGAATATGTTGTGTGGAACCTCTTTTGTACCAATATTTGTCTTGATAGTCTCCTCTACCAACATGGATGATTTTTTCTCATATGATGCTGGGAGAATGTCGAGCCTTCCATCTTCGGGTGCCTCAAAGAGGTTTTCGCCCTCAGATACGTCCTTTCTTTTTACTTTTTTGGAGTCAGATAGCGCCACGGTGTGGTTTTCACCATAAGACCCTTGTTTTATTCTTATTTTCACATTTTTGTAACTAGAAGGTCCAACACCCTCACCAAAATATGCCATGTTGTTGAGTTCTATGATGTATCTTGCTTTATGGTCCCCAAGGGGAAGATCATCTCGAATGCCAAGATAGTCAATAATAGCTTCATCATTTTGAAATGTGTCAAATTGTGTTGGTCCTTCATAATCCCAGTCAATGAGTTGGGGGTGAGCAAGGGGAAGGCCTGTAATGTTTTCAGAGTTTGCAGGGCTAAGAGTGAAGATGTGGTTGTATTCGGGTATATCGAGGCAATCGTCGAGGTCATCGATGGCACTCTCCTCATTAGTTTTGATCGCAAGCGAATCCAAATTGTCATCACTAGTAGCACCTTCCGGGACAGGTGTCCTCATCCTATGTGATTTCGACCTAAGACCTTGAAACGAAGACTGTGGGGAATCCTTATGAGTTGTTTCTTGACCAATTCTGAATTTTTTGTAAAATTGCTCTTCTTCTGTGGGTTCATCTGGCTCTTTGAATGTCTCGGTGAGCTCATAGTCACTGGAGGATTTGTCTGAACCCCATTCCCATTCGTTGGAATCTGTGGAATAGTAATCTTCTTGTTGAATTTTGGCAATTTTGATTTGTGATGCCTCTTCTATCCTTTTAGTGTGGATCTTGGAAGTCAGAAAGCCAAGTCCCTTTGAGCGTTCCCTTTTTGTAGTTAATTTAGGTTGTAAGGGCTCCATGACGCCTTCTTTGCATAACCCAAGAGGGCTTTTTCCATCATACCCGAATCTTTGTAGAATCTTGAAGCCTTTGCCATAGTTCTCACAGGGTATATTAATCTAATCATGTGTGTCCTCTTCAATGTCTTTGTAAAGCATTTTGTATAAATTTTCCTCTTCTAGTTCGCCCCATCTTTGAAAGGTAGTAGGATCCCATTTGAGTATCATGATGGATATTTGCTTGTTAGGATGTGGCCTTCCATATTCTTTTGGAGAGCTCATGACTTGCCGTAAAAACATGGTCTGATTCAAGGTGTATTCTCCCATGCCTTTGTCTTGAAATTTGCCTTTAAGTTCACCTTGTTTTGATGTCGAGGGTTTCAATGACTCAGGGTCAATGTATGCCGAAGAAGGAGCAGCCTCACGATTACTGGGAATGATAGTCTCAGTATGTGATCTCAAGTTATTGCAATATATGAACGGATTAGGATCACCGTTAACTGTTACCTCGACTCCATTATGAGGAAACTTAATGCATTGATGATATGTTGATGGGACTGCCCTCATTTCATGAATCCAAGGATGTCCTAGCAATATGTTGTATGTGAGATCTAGATCTAGGACTTGACAAACCACATCCTTTGTGACTGGCCCAATTCTTAAAGGTAAGGTGACTGTGCCCTTGGATGAGCGCTCTTCATCATCATATGCCTTGATGGTGATTTGATTTGTAGAATTCACAGCTTTATCAAAATATCCCAATTGTTTAATGGTGCTCAATGTACAAATGTTTAGACCTGCTCCTCCATCTATCAGGACTTGCTTTATTCGATGTTTGTGAATGAAGGCTTCAACATGTAAAGGTGCATTATGTGGCTGTCTTACGGAGGCGTCATCGGCTTCTGTGAATGTAAGGGAATGTGGAATGGAAAGGTATCCCACCATGGCTTGAAACTGGTCCACGTTCAGATCAGTAGGAACGACAGTGTTTCTCAAGATTTTATCAAGAATAGCTTTATGAGCAGGAGATATGCGTAAGAGCTCAAGGATGGAGATGAGCGTGGGTGTCTTCCCTAACTGTTCTACAAGGTCATACTCAAGTTTGGTTGATGAAGAAGCAGTGTTTTTAGTTGAAGCACCTGGCAACGTAATCTTACCTCGACGGGTTGTAACATGACATTCAGAGGTAGACTCGGATGAAGATCCCACACCTCTTAGGACAATCTTGGGTCTCTGAGGAGGATTCTCGGGATTTTTGTTCTTGATGGTAATAGTAGAGATATGATTGTCCATAGAGATGTGATTGATAGTTGAGTCATAATTGTAAGGTGCTCTAGTGTAGTTGGCTTGATCATCTGTGACTTTGCCTTTTCCCTTGTCATGCTTTGGGAATGGTTCCTTAAACATCTCATGTTCTTGATTGGATGAATGTCCCTCAATCTCAATGTCACCTCTATCAATGAGATATTGCACAATGCTCTTTAGTCGATGACAATTACCTGTCTTGTGACCCTTGCTCTTATGAAATTCACAATACTCATCATCATTCCACCAATTTGGTTTGACCTTTGGCTCATATGGAGGAAAATCTGGAACTGTGATCACTTTGTTTTCCACTAGCTTTTTGAAGACTGATTCAAGTGGTTCTCCCAATGGGGTATACTTCCTTTGTGGTCTAGAAGTTGTTTGAGTATTCACTTGATTGTTTGTAGAACTTGATCCAGAAAAGATGAACTTGGGTCTTACTGTATTGGCATCAACAACACTATCATTGACTGTGTTCTTGTTCTTATTCCAAAATCTTGGCTTGTCTTTTCCTTTAAAGTCCTCTTTGTTTTCTTTGAATATCTTAATGACTCCTTGTTCAATTAAGACCTTTTCTGTTGCTAAGCCCTTTTCAATAACATCTTTGAAAGTGGACAAACAAGCTTTCCTTAGGTCATATCCAATGTCCTTGTTAACGTTTTGAGTGAACATTTCTACCATTTGTTTCTATGGGATTTCACAAGAGCATCTGCTAGCTAAATTTCTCCATCTTTGTAAAAATGTTGCGAAAGATTCTCCTTCCTTTTGTTTAGTATTGTACAAGGTAGTGACTGAGACATCTGTTTCTATATTGTAAGAGAAATGCTAAATAAATGCTTCTGCTAAGTCACCCCATGACTTAATACTAGGAGGTAATTGAGAAAACCATTCCATAGCTTGATCGCCTAAGCTCTGTGGGAACAACCTCATCAAATATGTTTCTTCTGCCGCTACCTCAATGCAAGCTGTGAAAAATTGTCCTATGTGTGCCTTGGGGTCTCCCTTTCCTCTATATTTATCAAATTTTGGCGTCACAAAGTGTGCAGGAAATGGAGGCATTGGAATGCTCTTATCAAAGGGATAAGGACATATATCTCTCATAGTGTATGTTGGTTTTGGTGTACTCATGTCCTCCATTTTCTTTTGTAGATCTCTAATTTGTTGCTCCAAATTGCTCTTGGGAGGAGATCTATTTCTTGTAGCACACCCTGTGTTTGAAACACCCATTTGAGGAGGAGCTTGTTGCATGTATGGATGATACTGATCATAGACATGTCCATATGGAGGGGGTCTATATTGAGGCGGCATATAGGGAGCACTTGGCATAGCTTCATGTTGAGGAACCCCATATCTATTTTGTGCATATATACCATATTCAATAGGCATTTCATTTTCCATTGTGTTGCCCCCAAATTTGACATGAGGTTTCCTTATGTCCAAATTTTGAGGATGGCTTTGAGTATCCACTTGTTTTGATTGATCCATAGCTTGAGCATGTGATTGAGCATATCTATCTGCATAAGGCTTCCATAATGGTCTTCGAAGGTAAGTATCATATGTTTGAGCTTGTGTATGTGGGATTTCTGGTTTTTGAAGCAAAACTAATGGTGACTCAGGCATCATATTTGGTCCTCTATTTCCTCCACTATTTGGTCTCCTTTGATCCATATTGGAGTGAGTTTGTTGTAAGGGTCGATTTTCTATAAGTTGAGACATGTCAAAGTCATGAGGTATTTTAGCTCCACTTTGTGCCATCATGTGTAAAAAGTACTGTCTATCCCTTCTCATTATCTCTTCAACCAATCTATTGAAATGAGGATTCATTATGGATTCTTCTATGTCTGTTGATTGTATTGAAAAGTTGTCCACATTGTCATTGTGTGTAGCATTGTTGTTTGTAGTGTCTGTGTTTTCCACATTTGGATTGTTTCTATAAACCTCCATGTCGGGCAATGTAGTGTGCTCAGGATTGAAAAATAAATCATTGTCATACTCATAAGAACTCATGTTCGCAGATTCTTGAGCTTCTTTAACTATTCTCCTAGATTTTTGAAGGCGGGTTTCAACCATGAACTAGGTGTTTGACCAAGATGTGAGAGACTAGATGAAAAATGAAAAGAGTATGGAAGACCGGGTGAATTCACAAAGTTGGTTCCCACTTTTGCCAACGAAGGAATTTGGCGAAAGTGGGAATTTCGGATTTGCCAGTGTTCGAGCAAAATACAAATGTTCGCTCGGACTACACCCGGGAGTCCGAGCGAACCAAACTGTTCAGTTGGGTTCGCTCGAACATCGAGTGGGTTCGCTTGAACATTGAGCATTCCAAAATCAAGCTCAGTTGTTCGAGCGAATGGGGGTTCGCTCGAACCCCTTTTGGTTCGAGCGAACCCAATCCGATCGAACTCGTGTTCGTTCGAACCCCAAAAATTAGAAGTTTCTCCCAAAAATTTTTAGAGTTCTGAAGAATTAATGACTTCGGAGCTCTGGTTCAATGCACGAATGAAATAATCTTGATAACCCAAAAATATTAGATGGTAGTACTCGAAGCAAGCTTTCCAACGAATATAATTTTGTAATATTTTGAATTTATTATGTTCTTGATTTTTTAATTTTATTAAAAATTGGTTTTTCACCGAACATGAACTTCTCTGTTCAACGCATTGGGAAAAATAAGAAACTAATTCTAAAAAATTCTGAAAAATATCTATGCCCTTGGTATTGATGTCTTCTTTCTAACAAAAAAAAAAAATTGAATTTCGATTTATATAGAACAAGTTATGTGTTCAAACGTAAACCTATGTTTGAATTATGACTAGTCGGACTTCAAAACTTTATAAAATGAAAAATATTGAACATATCGCTATAAAACCAAATGCAAGCCCTGGATATTGATGTTACAAACCAAAATTCGAAAGAATTGAGTTTTTATCACTTATAGAAAAAAAGTTATACATTTCGGGAGGCACATCACTCTTAAAAAATGTAGTTTGTTGTAAAAAACTACTTTTCGAGGGAGATGGAAAATTTTAAAAAAAATCTTTCAAAAAATTTTGAAAAAAATGTATATAGAATCTACAAACAAAATTCTAGAAATCACTAATTTACATCAACTTCAAATTTTTAATAGTTTAAAAGTTATAGTTCTCGGAAGTTGAAGATTATTTTAAAAATGTACATCTCAGTGTCAAAAGTGGCAAAAAAGTGGGAACTATTATTGTGAGTTCACCCGACCAAGAGTTGTATGGAGTGTAAATGAATCTTGAGGTGTACTTGCAATGTCCAAAGTGTAAGACCAAGTATGTAAGTAGTAGAGTAGGTGTGACTTCCAAAGAGATGATTGTTTCTCTTGATGAGGTAAGCTGACCTTGACTCTAAGTAAGACCAAATGAGACCCAAAGGTAAGAAACCTTGATGAGGGACCACTTAGCAAAGTGTAGTTGTATGTAGTGTGTTGAAAGAGTATAGTGAGGACAAGCAAGTGACCTTTTTGACTCAAGCTTAGACAAGTATGAATGTAAAATGAGATGTGAAGCAATGAGAGACTGTATGAGACCTTAGAACATGTTGAATGCTAGATGAAACCTGAAGAGACAACCTAGGAAGCTCAAGTATGCCAAAACTGATTTCTCTTGTTTGCTGGACTGTAAAAATTTTTAATTCCTGACACAGACGCTTCTGTATACTTCACAGACGCGATTCCCAGACACAGACGCTTCTCTGTTAGACACAGACACTGATAAAAACACAGACGCTATTATGCCCTTCACAGACGCGCTTAGATGACCCAGACGCGGTTAAAACAGACATAGACACGTTTCTATAAACTTCGTGCAATTTTTCCAATCTGTGAAGTTGTTTTGTTGTGACCAAATCCAACTGTTTGATTGTTTTTCGTGACAAGAGGACACAATGTTGATGAGGACTCAATGTTTGCAAATGGTTAGACTCCAAAAGTGTGTTGTTTGATGTAAAATGTTTTGCATACACTTGAAGACACAAAAGACACAATGTTTTGTTGTTTGGTCTTGAATGTTTGAGTGTTTAACATAAGACAAGCACAATTCTTATGGTTGGCCAAGACAATAGTTGTTGATCCCACATAGGGTTTTACCCCCGAGGCTACGCTATTCAGAGCGGATACTTAGATGCTTGACCTCACTAGCTCCACCCTCGACACTCACTTCTCAGGTCAGCCAAGCATCAGTCCCCATGAAAACTCCCCATGGAAAACTTTGTATCTGTACTAAGAACCGTATGTGTGTGGGCCGCTACCAGAGGTCCGACCTCCTGCCTCAACAACTAGAAGGATTTGGGCTTCTAAAACAAAAAGGTGCTAGTAAGGGCATCCGCTCATGTGGCCATACATGCGGCACTTTCAGCTCTGTAAATACAGAAGGCTCCTAGCCGGTAGGGGTTACGCCCTACAAATGATCAAATAAATTTGATCAAACGGGTTTATGGGGAGACATAGTGTCGGTATGAACTAATCAGCACACGTTATTCATAGTTTTCACCATGAATACATTTGTTTATAGTGGCTTGGAAGAAGATGGCTTTTCTTTTGCTACCACTTGGGTCGTTCTCTTCTCACTAGTAGTCTTAATGACCACACGGGAAGACAGGCCCTCTAAAGATTAAACAAAAAGAGCCTATTGCTCAAGACACGAAAGACAATGATTCAATTTTAGTGCACCAATGGAAGTGTTTGCTAATCTATGAAAACAAGGCACACAACAAAATTTCAAAAACCCTAGCCAAGGCCCTGCAACAAAATTTGTTAGTAGTTTGGGTTGTTTCAAATAATCACCCCTTCCTGCAAGCACACAAGTTAGGTAAATTTTAGAAAACCCAAAAGACTTTGTGAAAAAGGGGCCTTCAACAAAAATGTTTTTTGCTTCCAAAAACAAGCTGCACAAACTTAGTTAGCTAGATCTGAAAGGGTTAGTCCGAAAATAAACCAGATCTGAAACCCTAAGTACGAAATCCAAAAATTGAACAAAAGAAAAATTTAAAATTCTGAAACAGTAAAACATAGACGCTGCTATACCAGACATAGACGCGTCTGTATGACACAGACACGGTTCTGTGATGCACAGATGCGGCCAAAATACACAGATGCCTCTCTCGGACACAGACGCGGGCAGAAACAGCACAGACGCGGTTCGGAAACACAGACGCCCCTTTCAGAAACCTGCAAAATAAAATTTGGCAAAAATGCAGACGCGATTCCAGACACCGCAGACGCTTCTGAAAATCAGAGACGCGATCCGAACGCTTGCAGACGCAGAAGAACCTAAAATGTCGTCGAAAAATGTCCGATTTGCAACTTCAAAAATGCAAAATCTGCAACAAAAAGGTTAAATGCAAAGGAACAAGAGTCCCACCGGGCATGCCAAAATGTTTATGGTGAAAATGGACAACAATAATAACAATATTGAAAGGCTAAATGAATCCAACCACAAAACCCTAGCCTAACAATCAACAAAGATCCACCATAACATATGAAGATTACCTAAGACAATGCAAATAACTCAAAATCACAAAGATTATACCATCACATGTCCAATAAGGTTTTGATCTCCATTCTTCCTATCTCCATTGATCTTGCTTGGTATATTTGCTCTCAGATTTTTATATGCACAAGAGCTCAACAAAGAACGGAATGTGGTTGCAAGTAGGATTGTAGTGTAGCCAAGCCTTCAAGATTAGTCATTAGCATGAGTGATTAGGGTTTGACAATGAAGAAAGCATCTCCTTAAATAGAAGACACAATATGAAATGGAGGGTTAAGATTGAGAGGTGTAAAAAGAGAGGTCGGCTAGGATTAGAGGGTAGGTAAAGGAAATAATAAAATAATGAAAGAGGTAGGTAGTGTAGGAATTAAGAGATGAATGACATGTGTCATGTGTAGAAAAAGCTAATGAATTAATTAAATAAATAAAGATTTATTTAATTAATAGAAGAAGTAGGATCAATTAAATAAATAAAAATATTTATTTAATTTAGGAAAGGATAATTTAAATAAATAAATGTATTTATTTAAATGAGAAATAAGGCTAGAAGAGGATAAATGAATTAATTAAATAAATAAGGATTTATTTAATTAATAGAAGAATTGGGATTAGATAATTAAATAAATAAAATATTTATTTAATTAAACATGACAATTTTGGGTGTCTACAGTCTCAACCTCCTAGTTTTGTTAAGGAAGGTAATGAACATTTAGTTTGAAAGTTAAAGAAATCTATTTATGGTTTGAAACAATCTCCTAGAGAATGGTATTCTAAGATAAATACTTTCTTTCCTTGCCAAGGTTTTAGTAGAAGCAAAAATTATCCAAATTCATATAAGCATAATGAAGATGGCAGTGTGATTATTACTTTATATGTAGATGATTTAATTCTAACTTTAAGTTCTAATAATTTGATTTCTGAAATTAATTTTCAACTCAATCAAAAATTTCAAATAACTGATTTATAATATTTACATTATATTTTGAGAATGAAAACATGGAAAACAATAAATGGTATTTTCTATCTCAAAGGAAATATTCTTAAGATCTTCTAGATAAGTTGAAAATGAATGATGTTAATCATGTTTCTACTCCATGTGAATTTGGCACAAAGTTAACACTTGATATGCAAAGTCCATTCTATTGATGTTATTTTATATAGACAAGCAGTTGGAAGTTTAATTTATTTAACTCTTACTAAACAAGATATTGGTTATAGTGTCATTTCAATTTTTAGATTTATATATAAACCTCAATAAACTCAAAAGTTGCAACAATATTTGTGAGATATATTAAAGAAAATATTAATGTTGGTTTATTTTATGATGTAAAATATGATTTTATTTTAGAAGGATGTACTAATTCGGATCTAGGAGGAGATACCAATAATGATAGATGTACTTGTGAATATTATTTCTTTGTTGGTTTAAGTGTCCTTTTTTGCAATAGTAAAAAAAATAATAGGTTGCCTCTCTTGGGTCCACAAAAGTTGAATATAAAGGATGCAATAATGTCTGTAAAGAAGCCTTATGGTTTAGAATATTTCTTAGATATTTTAGGCTACCTCAAAAAGATCCAACACCTTTGTATTGTGAGAATGAAAGTGCCAGAATCATATCTTCCATGCAAGGACCAAACATATTTCTCTCCAACACCACTTTATTAGAAACCAAATTCAGGACAAATAGGTTTCACTTATATATTGCAAGGGAGAAGATCAAGTCATTGATAATATTCTAAAAAGGCCACTTTGTAAAGAAAAGTTCCATTTTCTTTGTAAAAATCTTGGTTTGCAACCCATTGAAGGGTTTGATGTAAACCCCCCAAGTAAAGCTTTAGGAAGGGTGTTAGGAATTAATATTTACATGGAAAAGTTACTTTCCTTTTATTTTTTAATTGTAAGAATATTCCTATGGTTTCCACGCAAGTTATTTGTCTTATTTGAGATCTCACAAATTTTATTTAGTCCAAATATGTTGAATATTATATTTCCTCAAGAGGATGTTGACACTTTGCACCCACATATTCTGAATGGTGGCATTCATAAAAATAGAAGTTACTTTTTAACTCCACTCCTCATCTCTATTTAAGAGAAGCTTCTCTTCTCATTCCTCAATTCATGATAATATTTTAATGAGATTCTTGTGCTCTCCCCCTCTCTCTAGGATTTTCCTTCAATAATAATACACAAGGCTTTTTTCTTTTCTTTTCCGCTTTGAAAAGTTCTTATGTCTCTTCTTCTTGTTTAGTTGATTTCACTCAAGATTCTCTTATAGTTTGGTAAATTTTACTTGAATCAATAATAACTTAGTGTTAGATTTAATGACAGTCCCAAAGACACTGAGAGGAGGGGGTGAATCAGTGTCTAACCAGTTTACAAAATAATTTAACTTATTTGAAACTTTGCAACTTAAAACAATGTGTCGATAAATACGAATTATTGTAATAAACAAAAATAATAGAGACACCATAACACAAGATATTTAATGAGGAAACCCGGTGTGGGAAAAACCTTGATGGGATTTGTGACCCACAATATTTACTCACTGGCCAATGAATAAATACTACTTACAATAGGGGCCTGCACATGCAGGGAGGCCAACAACCTAGAGCTCACTGCTTAATAAAGAGTCACACTGACTATAATATTGATTATAAAAATCCAATATAATGTACTGCTTCAAAACAATATCTTGCATGTCAGGTTCAGTACCAGTTTAAGCTCAATCAATAACTAAAACCTTCGTTGCCAACTATATCACCTTATACAAAATTATACATCATATGTCACTCTTCTCTATCTAGCATATGCCATATAAGATCTCATACATATATGAGTCTATTACAATGTACCATGTTGGCTTACAATAGATATTTACATTAAAATACAATAAACAAAAGTTTATTCCATGTCGGTCCAAGTGCCGGTATGCATTGTTGCCGATGTCAGTGAAGTGCCTGTCGGTGCCATTTGGTTGTTAGATGGTTGCCAGTTGGTTTCCATCAATGACAACATCAACTATTCTCATATGAGTGTACAATTCCAACAATCTCCCCCTTTGGCATTGATGGCAACACTCATGAGAAAAATCCAAAAAATGTTTCCAGAAACTAAAGTCCAAAAAGATTTCGAAAAGATGTGCTCCCCCTAAGCAAGTGATCTCCTCTATTCAAGAATTTTTCTCTCCACCACTCCCCCTTTGACATCAATGACAAAGGTTGTCAAAAATAATCAAACGGGTGCAAAAATTTCACCTCAAAGTCTGTAACTGGTTGGTTAAAATCTGAAAAATATCTGCCAAAACTAAATTTAGATACTGCATAAACCTTTTGCTATCATTCAAACTTGCCTCAGTTCGTTGGATCATGTCGGTGAGATAATGCATGTGTTGTTCCGGTGATTGCTCCCCTTGAACTAATGCCTTAGATATTTCAATTCTCTGAGTGATAAGATTGTCCAACTTAGGACCAAGTTTATTTTTAAGTTCCCGAGCATTTGACCTTATCCTTGCCTTCTCTTTCTCAAGTTTCTCTAACTTCTCCTTAAAAAATGCCATTTCCTACTCAAAAACTGATATATGTCTGGATGAACCAATTATATTATCTACACTGTCATCAATTTCTTTCTATGTTTTCTGATCTCCTCATCTATGTCTTATGTCAAAAGGTGAGGTTTGCATGTTTCCCTATATAGCTCCTTGTATTCCAAAATTGTAGAGTTAAGTACCGATAATAATGTATTTGCATGATCGGTACATTTATTTATAGTGTCTTCAAAGAATGTGTTTTTCTCTTTTTCAACTCTCTCATTAATTGTGTCCTCATTCACCTTATCACTAGTTATTATATTATCAACAATAAATTTGGACAACGTGTCCAATTTACTCAAAGAATTAGTAATGTGATCTATTTTACAGTTTGGTACAATCAACTTAAAAATAGGTAATGTGTTGTCAATTGCCTTAAAAGCCAATGCATTGCAATCCGTTATCTTCTTAATTGAATGCAAAAGTACCTTTCTAACATTGGTAGGTCTGAATTCACTTGTAGATGTGTCGGATGTCTGACCAATCATTTTTATTACTTCTTTGCTTCCATCATATGTGTCCATTTTTCTTACATTTTCTTCTGGTGGATCTGTCTGTGTTTTCATCTCAACCTTTAAAGGTTTCTCAAACTATTTCAATGTTTCTAAGATTTTCAGTTTCTCTGTCTCTATGTGCACCTCAGCCTCACTTTGTTTCTCTATCGATTTCTCTATCTCTAGTGGCCCTATGCTAGTACCTTTATCTTCAGTAGGTTTGACAGTCTCTATCGGTTGCTCTATTTAGGTTGATGTCTCAGTTTCAACAGTTTGTACCGATTTCTCTGCTATGTTGCTATTATCAATATCGTCTACCTTAACCTCTGAGTTATCCTTGTCCATAACAATGTTTACTTCTTGAGTATCCACATTCATTGTAAAAAGTATGTCTGACTCAGGATTACTATCATCATGTCTTATTACTTCAATGTTAATAACCGGTGGATCTTCAGAGTGTACCGGTGCAGTATCCAAAGGTGGCGATGGAAGATTGTCAGTAATTTTAATGTTTGGAACTCCACCAATTTTTCCTTTACTCTTGTCCTTGTCTTTCTAATACACTTTGAATGTATTTTTAGGTCTTCTCTTTTCCTCTTGTTTTTCTTTCTCAACAAATAATATATCCCATTTATCCGATGTTTCATCTACAATTTCCTTCACCCTTCCAGCCATTAGCCTCACTTGCTGGTGTCCACTAGCAAATACTGATTGGTTAGCCTCAGAAATAGTTCATCAATTTCTTCCTTAGAGTTAACTAGGTGAACAACCAAGAGTGCTTCAACTTTCAATTTCTTATCCAATTCCATCACAGGTAGCCTTTTAGCTTCTAGTCTCATGTAGAGATCATTCGGTAGCTCATCAATAACTTCAATCAAAACTTTCTTGTATATATCCAAGTGTGAGATAATGCTTTCTTCAATAGTTTCCCTATCAGTGTTATTGAAAGAATGATATAACTTGTTCACATTTGATAGATTTTCCTCATGTGTAACCTCATTAAGTAGATCATTCAGTGAAGGGGTAACTGGTGTCAGGTTTTTCTTTGGAGTAAGCTTCTTCTTTCTAACCGCCTGTTGTTTCTTCCTTATTGTTCTTGTTTTCTTCGGGGTAGGAGAAGGTACCGGTGAGGCTTTCCTTTTCCTTTCCACTCTTTTCAACTCAGTAGCCTTCCCACTATCACTGTCAGAAGATGTGTCAACTGGTGAAATATGTGCCTCTTATTGAAGTCCTTCAAGCTCACTAGCCAATAAGCCACTGAGGTTCATTACATTATCTTTGATTTCTTGTGCTTTCTTGGATGCATCCCTAATGAATTTTTCTTTTCTTCTTATTTTTCTCCATTGATACTTTACTAGCTATGCTTTCAGTACTTCCAAATATTTCCTCAGATGGTTCTCTTGGTGCTTCAAGTAGTGCTTTTTCATACGTTTCCAGAACATGTAGATCAACCTCATAACCCATGTCAATAACCCAAATAGTTCTAGGGCTTACTGCTTCCATCTAGGTTTCATCTCTTTTAATGACAAAATAGATTTGCTTGTCATATTTCTCAATTATGCTCTGGGGAATCCTTTCCCTAGCTCTCATCTTAGATTATAAAGTTTTAAAGTAATCTGTTATGTTATTATCTCTATCAGTTCCCATCTTGGTAAAAGATTCCTATAGTTGTTTTCCTACCAATATATCATAACCAAAGTCTTTGTGTCCTGTACAAGGGATCTCTTTGGTGAAATTAACATCAAACATACCAAAAGGTTTCCAAAGCGGAAAGTACATTTCTTGTCTCCCTTAATCTTTTTCAGGCTGCCAATAAGCTCATCTTTTAACCATTCATACACATCTATCTTAGCATTTTTGTTTATCATTTCATAAGCACTATAAATACAAAGACTGGAAATAGAATTGAGTCTGTTAGCATGTGTGGCTTTGTATCCAAGAACCATACTTACATATCTCACATTAATATCCTTAATGTCATTTACTCTAAGTGATCTATTATCAGATGTTGCTCCAATTAGGCTTGTCACCATTTTGTTGGGAATCTTCTTTGTCTTATCAGGTCTACTACCAGTTGAGGGTAAACCAGTAACTGCCCTAATTGCTTGTCAGGTTATCTTACAAACAAAATCCAACCATAAGAATTCTTCATGTGCTCTACTCAATACAATCCTTACCACTTCCTCTGGAAATTGAGGGATATTCAGTATCTCCACAAAACCTAAAGTTTCCACAATCTTATGTTCGGGTTTAACAATTCCATGTTCATCACAAATGACCTTATTAAACATTTTCATTAACTCCTCAGATCCTAGGTCTTCTATATTGTAAAGTATGTAAATCCTAGGGTCTTCTGCAAATGCTACACCCTTAAGTATTTTTGAAAAATCTCCTACAAAGTTGTTTTTCTTTGCAATCTTAGGAATTATTTTGAATATGGGCCTAGGGCATTTCACATTCTTCGCAATGGTAGGGTTCAAAATAAATTTAGGAATAGAAGATGAAGCAGCCATTATGAAAAATACCTCTTATCTAGATGTTTGTTGAATGCTTGAAAAACACTTCTCGGATTCGCCTTGAATGCCTTTGCTTGATTTCATGCTCACAGAAATTTTGAATGCTCAGTGAGTTTGAAATGACGGTTTCCCAGTTTTTTATAGCCAAAAAGTTCTTTAAAACATCGTTAAATGCTCATCGGTTAAGTGAGAACTTAACACACCTGCCGGTAAAGAAGAAATGTATCTTCTCACCATCAACCGAGGGTAGATTGCATGCTTTTCAATTCGCTGACATGCCCCCAAGGGATTATTCCTCAGTTAGATGAAGAATCTCCTATCTGTGGAGAGTAACTCTGTTCTACCGGTGTAGAGATCATTTCACCAACTCTCTGATCTCTTTTCTTAATCCACTATTTAGAAAATTCTTGCCTTACTTCTTCTACCTTCTCTTTTCCCTTCAAGCTAGATCTCATATTGTTTGCCAATGCATTCTTGCTTCTATAGAATTTTGCAATATATTCAATCTTGTTACATGCATAACAAGTTACATTATTCCTCTGAATAGCCTTTCCATATCCTTGACCAGTTTGTGATCTACATTGATTAGATAAGTGCCCAAATCTTCCACAAACATAGCATTTCACATTCATTCTGTAATTTTCTGAATTATGACCAACTTTGTTGCATTTGGAACATTGACCGGTGGGTGGATCATTCTGATAATTCCTAGATCTACACTGATTTGATTTATGACCAAACTTATTGCAATTAAAATATTTCCCATTAAATTTGTAAGCATTAGGTTGTCTTACTGGTTTGTTCTGATCTTGATTATTTGCAATGTTGGAACTTTCTCCAACTTCAAATCCAAGTCCATTTGTATCTCCATTAGGCTTCTAACTTTTCAGCATGTCATCAAGTTTTTCTGAACTTTTATTGAATTTGTCTTTGTTCTCATTTGCAGTTATCAACTCATTTTCTAGAATTCCAACTTGTCTCATAAGCTTAGTTTTATCATGTTGCATGTGAATTAGATATGTCTTTAACATATCATTTTCATGACTAAGTCTCATATTTTCATTTCCAGCATCATCAAATCTCCTAGTCAAGTCTTCTTAATTCTTCTTCCTGTCTTGAATATCTTTACATAGCATCATAGTCATATCTTGCATTTCATTTTTCATATTATTGTTTTCTTATCTCAACTTGTTTGTAATGTCTCTAAGAGTTTCTTTTTTAATATCATCATTCTGCATCTTCTCATGAAGTTCTTATCTTTTATTTTGTGCTATAGAAAAGTTCTCCTGAAGTCCTTTAATGAATGTATGTACAGTCCTCAGATCATCTTCAAGTTTCATATTCTTCAATTTTTTTTGCATCATAATCTTCAAGAGCTCCTTCCAACTATTTTCTCAAGTTCTCCATCTGTACCAGTGTTTGAGTCTTCCTCAAGCCGTTAGGCTTTTGAAAATAGAGGACCAAGCTTTGATACCAATTGTTAGATTTAATGACAGTCCCAAAGACACAAAGAGGGGGGGTGAATCAATGTCTAATCGATTTACAAAATAATTTAACTTATTTGAAACTTTGCAACTTAAAATAGTGTACCGATAAATAAGAATTATTGTAATAAATAGAAATAATAGAGACACCATAGAAAACACACCATAGCACAAGATATTTAACAAGGAAACCCGATGTGGGAAAAACCTCAGTGGGATTTGTGACCCACAATATTTACTCACTGGCCAATGAATAAATACTACTTACAATAGGGTCTTGCACATGTAGGGAGGCCAACAACCTAGAGCTCACTACTCAATAAAGAGTCACACTGACTACAAAATGGATTATCAAAATCTAATACAATGTACTACTTCAAAACAACATCTATCATGATAGGTTTAGTACCGGTTTAAGATCAGTCAATAACCAAAACCTTTGCTGCCAACTATATCACCTTATACAATATTATACATCATATCTCATTCCTCTCTATCTATCATATGCCATATAAGATTACATACATATATGAGTCTATTACAATGTACCATGTGGGCTTACAAAAGATATTTACATTAAAATGCAATAAATAAAAGTTTATTTAATGTCGGCCTAAGTGCCAATATGCATTGTTGCTGATGCCGGTGAAGTCCCTGTCGGTGCCGGTTGGTTGCCAAATGGTTGCCAGTTGGTTGCCATCAATGACAACATCAACCATTCTCATAAGAGTGTAGAATGCCAACACTTACTTCGATTTCATTTTACTTCTTTATCTTTTTATTCCTTTGAATTATTGTCATTTAGAATAGACATGCATAATGAAAACTTGCTTGTGTACTTACTATCTATTTAGAAATCATAATTCACATTTTACTATATTTATTAAGTAACTAAAATTCAAAATATATATTTTTTATTTCAACTAATTAAAAAATATAATCAAATATACACCTTGATGTTTGAATAAAGTTCATTGTCTTATTTTTTCTATACTTCAATAGTTTTCTATGCAAATCTATACTATTTTAAATTTTATAGAATTACTAGTATCATTATATTTAAATATTTGTGCATATTATAAACCAATAAATGATGATGTGAAATAAATCTCTTACTTACAGTTTAAAAAAATACTCTTTCTTGTTTGGGAATCATAAAATTATTTTTGTAGGAAAAATGTTAACATAAGTTTGTTTAAAATGAAGGCTACAAGAAAAAGTTGCAATGGTCACAGGTGGGTTAAAAGGCATTGGAGAAGTCATTGTTAGGTGCAAAACATGGGGTACAAGTCATAATTGTAGATGTTGTGGACGATGCTGGTATAAAAGTTGAAAAATAACTTCCTCAATTGGTGACATTTTTCTACTGTGATGTAAACAAAGAGTAGGATGAGAGTGCAATGACCGACTTAGCCATGAAAAAAGATGGCTAGCTAGAAAATGATTAGATTTTGATAAAGCTAACAATTGGGATGTTCTTGACATCACTTTGGACCCATTACTATATGGGGAAAGTAAAGAATCATAAGAGATGAAGACAATACAATATTAAGTATTATCGATTGAGAAAAATATATACAAAACATACAATAGCTATATCACCATTAAGGAATGCCAGACAAATACCATTATGGAATGATAGAAAAAGGCAAAGAGATTCACATACTGTTAACCAAAATATATTATATAATCTAATATAGTGGGGTTTACGCCAACATTCTCCCCCTTATTACATTGTTCCTAAAAGTTGCCTTAGGGACACCCTTAGGGATTACACAACAAAACTTGCTAATTACATAAAATGAATACATATTTTTTGAAGATCTTCTCTTGAAGAAGAAAATCCTTAACCAAGTGGAGCTCCGTCAAGTTGTCTCTTGACTCTCAGAAAGGTGTATCTTTGAGTTGTGTTTTGAAGCTCTAAGTCCCAAACTCTCGAATCACAAAGTCTTAAATCATTCATCAATGATCCCTAAGAGATATGACATATCTCTATCATTGTCTAATGACCATGAAAGAGTGTAATTATTGATTACATACTCTTAATATCACTAAAAAAAATCGATATTGAGGTCAACACCAAATCTCAAACCTATCTTCAAAATATAACCTTCACAACACCTATATTCTTCAAGTCTACCAGCGTCAAAAGGAAAATTAAAAGAAAGAAATAATAAAATTAAATATGCTTGTCAAGATACGCATAATCTCAAATTGAGAAGCTAACTTGAGATGATGAAAATTCCTCCATCCTTCGATGTTGCTAGCCTCCAAATCGATTACACTTTAACCACCAAAGATAGCACCAGAGGAAGTATTGCAATCTTTGATAAAGGTGTAATAGGTACAATAGACTCTAGATTAATCACTCCATAAATAAGCCCAAACATGGGAATCATATAACACTTTTCCTTGCATTCCAGTGCTAGAATATATCTTGATAGATTGCATAAATAGCCCATTATTAAAGATGCAATTGGAGTAGTCAATCTTTCCAGGGTATCATGTATTTGTATTAATGCAACTCTATACCCTTCATCTCTTAATGTCAATATTAGAACCTCTTATAACCAATCGTTTTGTTCAATAGACTTATTTCGTTATTTATACCAAGAAGAATGACCTAAACTTGTCGCTAACTCCCTTGTGCTTCATATCAAAACTCAATTCCCTTCTTGATATAATAATAATATTTTAGTACAGACATCAAAATTAAAGTTCCAATAAACAAGAAAATGAACTAAAATAATCAAACCTCCAACACTATCAACTTATCTTTCCTAATGTATAACAAATAAATATAATTATTCTGCTCCTTTATAAGTTCAAGTGGGTTTATTTACCATTCTACAATATTTTGGTGATCATGTTCAGTCTTGTTTTATTGGCCCTTTACGACTTCACAAAATCTACGTGTTCTTCAAACTATTTCATAGTTGTGTATGTTCTTGTAGCCTAGTCACCAAAAAAATATTCAGACATCAAATATTTGTCATTCACTACCTTCTTGCATAGCATAGACACTTGATCATTCATACTTGTCTTTGTAGGGCAGACCACGATTAGAAAATGGCATCATCTTCAGTGAAATTGGCAAGGTAAAGGCCTCTTATCTACTTGGGCACCATCCAAACTTCCATCGTTGTACAGGAAGATGTATGGTACTTCTCTTCTACAAATTCTAATGCCTTCAACATCTTCACACATTGAATACTCCACATGATAAAACACATAACAACCCTCATTCAACTATACGTTTTAGACACAACATATACAAACTTTCATACAGCTCATGAAATCATAAAATGAAACTTAACAATCCACTTTATGCCATTAACAACACACGAGAAGCTTACTGTCAGTTCTTTGTATAGTCTCACAACAACCGTGAATTATAACTCGCTATCCTCACTTCATCTTGTGCAATTAAAGCGATTCCATACAATGCAACACGTAGAGGTAATCAAGAAAATTCCATCTCTTTAGTTGCTTCACATCTTTACACTATGCCAGAGGTCTTCATCATCTACTACTGTATCTAGAATTACATTGCCTCTAATAAAGAAGTTCAATTCATTGTATTCAAGGCACCTTAGAGATTGTCCGTCAGCTTTGATACCAAATAAAGAAGCATACGAGATGAAGACAGTGCAATAATAAGTATTATTGGCTAAGGAAAATATATACAAAACATAAAGCAGTTATATCACCGTTGAGGAACGACAGACAAACATCGTATGGAACGGTAGAAAAATAGATTCATATAGTTAACCAAACCATATTATATAATGTAATAAACTGAGGTTTACGCCAACAGAAAGCTAGATAATTGAGATCCTCTACCTCCTCTGCCTCATACTGCCTTAGTTTTTGAGTGTTCCTATTCTCTATTTTGTTGTTTATTTCTATGTTGTTTATTTCTAGGTTATGCTTCAACTCTCATGTTGTGATCAAGTATCCACCCATCTTTTTATGAATCTGTAAAATATTTTTTAATAAAAATATATTTAAATTTTTTTAATTATAGAATAAAGTTGGATACAAATTTAATAATAAAATAATGAGCATTTCTAACCAAAATACATAAAATGAAAGAAAAGAAATCAAGCCAAAATGACTACAATATTGACACAAACATTTACAACATATGTCTAAAACCTACTCAAATAGCCACTATCAAAAGATTTACAACACAACATAAAGAATGGCTGAAATAGAACCTTTACAATATACAAAATAAGTTGGTAGGAGCAAAGTGGCATGAGAATAGACTAAACATAAGATGCTCAAGCATTATGTTTGGAACTTGAAGAGTCTCTAAAGCCGTCTTGAACACTGAATATCACAAGCATGCATATGAATGAAATGGTACTTAATCTTTTCCTAAACCATCTTGTTGGAGTCTTTATTTTCCAACTATGAGCACAAAAAAACAAATTGCAACATAATGTCACTATAAAACCGTAGCATTTCCACTTCTTGATAAGTAATTTGATTTAAAAAAAAGATAAACATCTACTTTTTCAAATATGAAACAAGATAGTTTGTCTCATCAAATTTGCAATAATATTCTTAGTCAAACCAAAACTCTAAATTACTTCCTTCCATATAATATTGATAAATGCATTCGTAAAAAAAATGTGTTGTTTTTGAAAAATAACTAAATCTATTAAATAAAATCTTAGTATTTTTTAAAAATTTACTATAAAAAAAAATCTTCTTTTTGATAAAAGAAAAAAATTAATATTATTTTTTTACAAATATTAATGTCTTATAAAAAAGTTTTTAATAAATTTGTTGAAGTTAAAGGTTGGATGAAGTGTAATTAAATTAAACAAAATTTAGATGGATTTAATTTAATTCTGTAATTATTAAGTAAATCTAAATAATCAATAAATAATATTTATTGAAACAAGCTAATGAACTAAGGAGACATTAATATACTAAATTTGAAGTTTGCCAATGGCATAGATGTAGAAGTAGGAAAATAAAGACGACAATGTCTTCATTTAAAAATTCAACTTGTTTCCTTCTTGCAATATTCAACTTGGTTGTAATCTTGAGGATCTTGCAGAAAGTGAAAGTGATCTTTGAAGATATGGTTGTATCACAAAGGTTATATAATGGCTTATGTTATTAGCAAAGTTTTCAAATTCATATTAATGAATGATGTATAGCAAGAATTCTAAACCTTCATTTCTTCAATTGAACTGTTATATGTAGAATCTTATTCCTTTTGACAATTGAAAAAATAAAACATTGTCAAAATAATTATCTTTAAAAAAGGTTTTAAAAATAATTGTAAAAAAACTTGTAAATAGTCAAGTCGCTCAAATTCATTAGTTACTATCTAGTTTGTTGCGTTGATAATTTTAATCTTTTCCATTTCAATAGAGAATGCATTCACTACTTGTATAAGAAAAAAGTTTGACATGACAAGCATCTTTTCTCAGGTACAAACTGTAGTTTGCAAGTGGCAAACTTATCGGATGAAAAGATAAGTTCTTATGTAAAACGACAAGACAAGCACTCGGAAGATTACAAAAACAGAGGAAAAACAAAAACATTTTCTTTTGAAAGATCGAAGAGTCAATGTTGCTTTATTATCCATTTTTAATGTCTACCGCAGCTTTATAATCCTGTCTCGATGTGTGTCACGTTCTGTCTGAAGAGTTAATGGGCTAGGCTGTCAGGCTCGAGTCTCTTGGGTAAAAATCTGTATTCTATAAAGCTGACCCCTCGACTGAACTTTTCTCACAAGAGCCCCATGGCTACAGGAATGGGAGTGGCTGCAGCTTCTGTATTGGGAAGGTAATTTCATCTTTTGTTTCAAATTATTATTAATAGTGCTAAATTTATTTAACTGTTCTTTCTGGTCCTTGCCCTAAATTTCATATACGTTTAGCTCTCAACACTAACTTGATTGCAAACTAGTTTAGAAATAATGTCATTGGGTTCTTATCTATAGATGAAATTGTTTAAGGACAAAAGAATGAAGGCCATGTATGAGAGTTCTAGGAATTCTTGTGAACCAGGATTGAGTTACACTAGCAGTGATGAAATTTGTGTAATGACTCTGTGGCTAAGTCTAGTGGTCATGTTCAGAGTTCGTCAGAGCTATTTGGTTTCAAGTCCTGATGTTATATGCTATGGTGGGTTTTTTTGGTTGTTTCTTTGTGTTTTCATCGTTTTTGTTCTTCTGAGTATGTCGGTGGAACTTTATTGCCTTCAGGCTATTTGATCTGTGTTTCGTTGTTTGCTTTAGTTTTCTGAGGAGATCTATGCTGTTTTAAGTTTCATAGAGTTCCCAATACCATTATATTTAGAGTTGTCTGCATATTATAAACCAATAAAGGATGATCTGAAGGAAATCTCTTAGATGCAGTTTTGAAAAACTTTGTTTCTGGTTTGGGTGTCATAATTTTATTTTTTATTGGCAAAATGTTAACACATGTTTCTCTAAAATGCAGGCTGCAAGGCAAGGTTGCAATAGTTACAGGTGGGTCAAAAGGCATTGGAGAAGCCACCGTTAGGCTCTTCGCAAAACATGGGGCGAAAGTCATAATTGCAGATGTTGCAGACGATGCTGGTTTAAAAGTTGCAGAAGCCCTTCCTCAATGGGCCACATTTGTCCACTGCGATGTGAGCAAAGAGAAGGACGTGAGTGCAGCCGTGGATTTCGCCATGGAAAAACACGGCCAGCTGGATATAATATATAACAACGCAGGAATCGCAAATACCCATAAAGCGAACGTGGAAGATTATGACATGAAACAATTCGAAAATGTTATGAATGTAAATGTAAAAGGAGTAATGCACGGCATTAAGCATGCGGCTCGTGTTATGATCCCTCAGAAAAGGGGCTCTATAATCTCTACGTCTAGCATTTTAGGGATATTAGGAGGCCATAATTACTCTTATACTGCCTCAAAGCATGCAGTTGTTGGGTTGACTAAGAATGGGGCAGCTGAGCTGGGTAAATATGGTATTAGGGTAAATTGTATTTCTCCTTTTGGGGTTGCCACAGATATGATAACGAATGTCTTGGAAGTAGGGGCTTCAGAAGAGGAGAGAGACAAGGTTAAGGCCCACATAGAGGCCAAGATTGGGGATATAGCCAATTTGAAGGAAGCTACCCTTAAAGAAGAGGACATTGCAGAGGGGGCATTGTATCTCGCGAGTGAGGAATCAAAGTATGTAAGTGGTCATAATCTTGTGGTGGATGGGGGAGTAACAATTGTAGACCATCAGGGCTTAAAATTATTTGATAATGAAGATTTTTAAGGTATACCTTCGAGTCATAGGACATTGTAATTTTCATCTCTAAGGAAAATTCAATAAACGATATGTACTGCTGAAAATTGCATATTTTTTATATTATCTATTTATTTAATTTTATTTGTCTTGAGCAAACATGTTCTATTAATCTCATAATTTTTTCTGGATGTGATTGTGTTTGAATATTTTATCGTCAATGTTTCGAATCACTCTGTGATTCATCATCAGAATGTTCTATTAAGTCAAGATTTATTTTGGATATTACGATTAAATTTTGGGAAGGCATGGAATGGCCTTGATGCTCCAAACCACAAACTCTATATCTTTAAAAATGATTTTTCTCAGGCTTATTATCATATTGAATTGTTTTTCATCTTGTTTATGTTGGATGCTCTCGATTTGGTCCTCATTTTATTAACACTACTACATAAAAGGGCACTTTAAGACATTTTTTAAAGATAAAATTGATATATTGTCTTAATATTTAAATTAGTATTTTAATTATCTTAAATTAAAAATTAAAAAAAATTAACTGTCTTAAATTTAGGCGGCAATTTTAGGCGGCAAGGGGCAGAGGGTAATAGCGGGAAGTGAATTTTTAATTGGTATTGTTTTACAGGACTCTCTATAAAACTCTACTTCCTGCATGATCCCTCGCTTCAGAAGGAGAATCTCCATGATCCAGGCAGCGGCTTATTCATCCATTGGCTTTGAGGAAAGGGATATCAATGTACTGTGTTGCTTCCTCCTGCATTGATACAAGCACATCGTAGAGCTCGTCCCTGGTCTTAAGATTTAAGTCCGAGGAATACCCGATCAAGAGATTTCGATTACAGGTATGCATGCTTAATATAAGAGAACTGGCAAGTATTAAATAGTATGCTTAGGTTTAGCAAGTCTGATCGATGGCTAGACCTGATGAAATTAAGCTCAGAGAGATGAATGAATCCTGCATGCAGAGTATTCTGTGCCATGTCGCTTTTGCTTAATCCTATTCTCCATTTCCCATAGGCTTTAAGGAAATAAATTAGGGGAATGACTGTAATACATAAGTCTATCCTATTTTATGCGTGCTTAATTACATGGCTTATCTCTTTTAAGTGATGTCGGCCATGGATTTGTTACAGGATCCTTTTGGGGATAAAGGTATGGAGTTTGAAATTGCATTTTGGAAGGAAAGTGGGTGCTCAAATGCCTCCTATTTGAACTGAGTGCACGATCAATGATGATATCCTGGTTTTATGAATTCATTCCCTCCCATAATTCAGACATCCTATCCGTGTGTCACTAGAGATTGTAGATGGAAACCCCCTGATTTCCGCAGCTGGTTTATGTATGAAAACCTCTTTATCCACTATTGAGCAATTCCCGATAGTGATTGCATTTGAGCTTCGATGGCCTGCTATTTGAGCAGCCTCCGTAAAGCCTATTTGATTGGGTGATAGATAGCTTTCTTGGCGCCTTGGCTTTGTAAATATGTGGTGACTCCTTTACTGCCCATTGTTGTTAATCTATTAATTTTTTTATAATAATTCTTGCTGTGAATTTTCCAAAAGATCTACTATACCCAAATTGATTATAAGCTGAATTTGCGTTTCTAAACTTCTTCTATTGTTTTTTTGGGTTTTGCGCTTGAACTGTTTGACAAAATGCCTCAAAAAGATGTGGTGTCATGGAATGCCATAATCTCAGGATTTCATAAAATGGATTATTTTTAAAATCTTCTACGCAAATGCAATTGGCAGGTGTAAAGCCAGATTCTTTAACTTTTGTCACTATGCTCCCATCTTGTGGCAGCTGTGAAGAGATTTGGCTTGTGTTAAAATTTGTCTTATCATATATAATAATATGCCCAAGGATTTCACTTATCTTAGAATTTGTCTAGCATATCTATTTAAATGTCACCATAAACTTTTGTAACCTACCTTGTTCTCGTTTAGTAAAGGGGTTTGAGAGCTGTATTTTGGAGACCGGCGTGAAGGATGATATCTTAGAGATCTGTGTGAAGCTTGCAGAATACATGTTCCTTAGTGAGTAACAAGTTCTTCATTTCAACGAGTCTGAATGCTTCCACATTTTGCGCAAATGGCTATTAGTGCGCTTGCTGCTATATTCTACATGCATGTTTATAAGTGTGCTTGCTACTAACAACATTTTGCCAATATCATGAGCTGCAACCCTAGAAGGGCCATTCGTTCGTCCAATATAAGAAATGGCGATTCATGTATATTTAGATACTCTCAAATTTTTTCTTGTGCTAATCTTGTGCTAAATAACATTCTGATTTATGTTTCCACCTTAGACTTTGACTTCAAACAAGTTTTGTAAGTATCCTAATCAATATATCAATCATGTTTTAAAAACATTACGTGATTCCTTCCTAATAGATCTTGATATTCAATCCATAAAAGAATCATATGTTTAATTCACTATCATGTTTAGCATCTTAGAAGTTATGGTATTTAAACGATCAGTATTATGTATTATCTTAATATTTCAGTCTTAGGTGTTCTCTTAAACTTGTTGCCTCATTTTTCAAAATTTTCAGAATATAATTGCATTTTTTGGCACCATATAGTAGTGGAATCAACAATTTATGTGAGAAAGAAGCTAAGGTATTATCCCTACTTTACATTGCCAATTAAAATTCAGGAAAACTTGGAACAGTTTCTGTAAATTAGGGCATCACTGCTAAATGACTGTTACTATGTCTTTCACATGCTTTTGAATTTTTTTTTCTCAAAAATGTCATTCAATGTTTTGGCTAGCCTCACACCTCCTTTTGAAAGTTGTTTCTCAGTGAAAGGCAGCTGAGTGCAGAAATATTTAATCTGCAAATGAATTTATTTTTCGCTTTCATGGCTGAAACAGTGCAAACATGTGAAGTGATAAAATCAAGAGTAGATGAGTTACCTCCCTAGAGTATTGCCTGACTTAACAGGTGAATTATCAACATTTACGTATGCCTCATGGCAAGCTGAACCAATGCTTTCAGATGCATACCTAATGCTACAGGCAAATCAGCTGTGTACATAGTAAATACATGAGAAGTGCAGAGTAAGAATAGTCAGTCTTATGGATCGTGTATAATTTATAAACTAAAATTTCACTCGTGAAGTTTCAATAGAAATATTCCTATAGCAAAGGGTTCCTATTCTGATTCAATAAATGAACCCAAGAGTGACTTATAGACTTACTCATTTGGGCAAGGAAATTTGCATTTCTCCCATTTAGAAACTTCATTATGTTATCATCAGAAACAATAGGAAATTGATTATTTGCACGAAACATTACAATATGCATTCATAAAGATCAACTCAAGGACATGGAAAAGGAATAAAATGTTTTAATATTTTCTACAGTGGCTCAACATATGATGAATATAATTTAACCAAAAGTAGATACACTGCATGCCTTTTTCCATGTTGTAAAAATATAGTGTAGTAACTTATGAAAACCAATACAACTTATTAAAATGAGGGTTTGATCACATTGGTTTCAATCCACCACCTCAATGCAAGGCAAATACAATTCTAGAAATCCATAATTTAGAGCAACTAGAATCCTAGAAAGAGAGGAGACTGGGAGATTCCAAGTTTTCACATGACATCACTGCTAAATGACTGTTACCATGTCTTTCACATGCTTTTGCAGCCTTGACTTACAAAAGATCTTTATCTACTGCATTTTAACAGCAACACCTTGACTGTGACCGTGTTCTCCCTTTCTGACCTGACTGCACCCTTCTATTGTTGTGCATGATAATAGAGGGCATGAATGCAATCTTCTTAAACTTGATGAACTAGTTATTTTCTTAATAGCTTCATGAAGCTTTTCAATACTTCACCATTGTCCTGAAGGGGAAACTTCTCTTAGACCACTTTTCTTGTATATTTGACTATGACAAAACTTTATGGGTCATCATATTGGTTTATTTGGCAAAGGATCGTGATTCACTGCAACCTTTGTCTTTATAGTGCATTTTCCTTGTGTCATCACCCATGTTTGGACTGTTATTTCCCTTTGTCTCTTTATAATCATTCACCATGAATGATCTCCTTCTATGCCTTGAGATTGCTCCTTTGTTTTGCATGTTGGCGAACCCTCATCTTTTGGTCTGAGTTGCCACTGTTATAAACACAATCTTATCCTTGAAACTCTACACCTTGGGTTTTTTTCTTTAGGTTTTAACACTCTTTCCTCATTTGAGATTGCAACTGTTAAGATTGTCATATATAGCATTGTTTTGATAGACCTGTGATTGCTAATAATCTTTTGATGATTTTTATAACACTGAGAGTAGGCATGCAATCCTTCACAAAACCTATCTTTCATCCTTGTGATTGTTAATGCACAAGATCACTGCATCCTTTTATGCTGCAAAATGATTTGCTTGTACATCTTTTTATGGCCAAAGCAGTGTTCTATGTCTAGGATTTGGATAACCTGACATTACTGCTCCTTTTGAACCCTATGACTCTTATGGAGACTGTGTTGGCATTTCTGGTAACACACGATGACTGTGATTCTCGTGAAAAGATATACAACTCTTCGAACATTTTCACAACCCTTAATTATTGCATTTTTTTGGTGTATTATGCCTTAGTTTTCATGATACCTTGTACTCACGACCTTACTGTCTATAGAAGCATTAGGAGATCAATTAAATTTAAGCAGAGTTTGATTAATGCATTATCAAATTTATTTATTTTCATTTGCTAAAATAAATTGTAAGGACGTCACTTGTAAGCATAGTCTTTAGCATTTATGGAAAAGGATTCTGTTTTCTCTAATTAGAAATTGTCAATGTTCTTTTCTTGGATTGAATTCCTAGAGTTTTCTTTTCCTTGTTGAGCTTTTTTTCAGTTTTTGGAGTGTTAGCCTCCTACATTCGTGAAGTGCTCTATCTTCAATCAATAAATCAAACATTCCATTAACATTAAAATTAATAACAATCATCATGAATAATTGTTTTTCTATATCACACTTCCTAATACATATTTCTCATGTAAATCTATCAATCACAAAGTTATAGATCACCAACTTATTCCCCAAAATATGTTAATTTATAGTATTATTACTAAAATAGTATTGAAATAAAATTGAATATGGTTTATCATCATATTGAAATAATATTGAATATTGAATAAGTCTTTTGCATCTCAATTGTTTGTTATACAAGCTAACTGGTAAAATTTTGTATGGTTGTCTCACATGTATGGGGGACACTATTTGGATTCAGTCATCATCAATCTATTTGGGTAAGTTCCATGTTAAGAGTGTAAATATTAAAGGTATATACAATTAAAAAATTGAGCAAAATCTAGATTTTGTATTATTAATGGAGTCTTTTATTTGAAAAATCAAAGGTGGGTATGACAAAGAAGACAAAGTGTCTAGGGCCTATGATCTTGTAGTTCTTAAATATTGGGGCACAACTACTACAACCAACTTTGCAGTATGACTCAAATGTTTGAATTTATTCATTTCATCCTAGTTTTCTGCATGTTTCATTTCATTTCACTTTTCCCATAGACACATATAAATAGCAATGGTTCTTCTCCCTTTCATTTTAAGGAGGATAGGCAAAGTTTAAAGAGCCTACGAGTGGGCAAGATTTAAAGAAACTATCCTATAGGTTTTCCTAATGGCAATCAAGCTTACAGTGTTACTAAGAGGTGTAGTTGAAATTAAGAAAGGAAAGCATTAAAATGGAAGGATTGGGTATCTTTGTGCCTTTGCTCATTCATTGCTATGGTGATCTAGGATTGCAACTTTCTTTCTTATTTGTAGGCCTTTCATTAATGATTGTTCTATTTGTCCTCCTCTCCCCATAATTCCTACAAGGTTATTGTTTTTTCCTCATAGAGTTTTCTCTTTGTCTTCACCAATGCAAACTTGAAGGAAAAACTACTATTTCAATGGTTCTCTGATTTCTTTTGTCACTGTTCAATCAATGAATGGGTGATGGCCATCTTTATTATAGGGCTATCTTAGGTTTGCCAACCAGCTTTTTCCTTTCACAGGCCTCCTTATCATTGATTCAAGGCTATCTTGATCTTACTCCCTGTTGTAGATAATTTTGATCTAAGACTGTTCTTGTATTCTAACAATGAGGGTATTGGGGAAAGCTTTCTATACTCTTCCTTATAATTTCATGATTGTGGCACTTCATATGATCAACATTCGAAAAATACCCTTATAGTTTTATATTAGAAAATTGGAAATTTTGTAACAAATGCCTATTGGCCTTGCACATGGTATAAAAAAATTGGCAATTTCCAATCAGCAACCATTTTAATTAACTATTCCCAAGTTACTAATTTTCATTTTGGCACATAGGTATTATATTTATAAACAAAGGACATCTATGGAATGTCTTGGATTTATAGGTCCTCTTTTGATAACTTAATGATGAACAGTGACTACCAAACTGATATTGAGAGGGGGGGCTGAATCAGTATAGGCACAAAAACTTTTTTTGAACCAATTTGATTGCAAACTATGAACTTGACTAACAATCACTATCATCGATATGAACCAGATTACTACCGGTTAAACACAATGCAACTGTGAAAGACATGAACTCGAAACACATAGCTTTCCATACATCCTACACTCTCACTTCCATTTTATCTTTATGCATAAACAGGAAATCTACCATCAAAAATATAATAACTTGCTAGCATAACATGATTCACCACTTGATAGGAAATAGCAAAGCATCACATGAAAGAGGCATCACACATGACACACATATTTTTCACATGGAAACCCAATTGGGAAAAACCACAGCGGGGATGAATACCCACCAGTTGTTTTTGAACTCTTTAGAAGTCCGCTCTATTAGGAGCCAAGTCCAGTTAAAGACTGTTACAATAGGTTCTGTTAGGAACTGATCCTGTTAGGGATCACCCGGTTAAGGGATGGCTAAAATACCCAGTTAAGGGTTAACCCTGTTAACGGTTACCATATTAGAGGATTTTATGAACTTAATTGCTTTGAGTCACCCTGTTAAAGGATTTACAGCAAGTTGGTTAAACCTACTCTGTTAAGGGATTTTCCAACTATTGAAGTGGTTAAAGATCAATAGGTATTACAATGATCTGGTAATAGCACTCAATGCCAATGTAGATCCGTTTTAGTTCATTCCTTCCGCACATGCACTATGCAAGTATCAATCCTCTTATCTAGTCTAGCAAGAATCGTGTATCTCTGCACTTAGATACACACACAACATTTGCCAACCACTTTAACATGAAACACAACATCGACCTTATAGGAAATAGGTAGGTTGTGAGCATAAACCCTAAACCCTAACCATTTAGGTTAAGCAGTTTTGACGGTTCAATCCTGACCATTGATCACTTAGCATTTGAATACTACAACAGTCTTGAACAGATCTCAAGACGTTCTCCATCATTTGTTCTTCACCGCTTCATGGAGGCGATAACCCATCATGCATTCTCCACCGTTTACAGAGACTTCACACATTCCTAAGGTAGATAGGATCAATCTCCTATATGCAAGATCCTTCATGCGCACAAGGCTGACGTGGCAACATGGTCTGATCTCCATTACAATGCCAACTCATCACACGATGTCATCGGTTGAATCACACAGTCTTGGAACACTTCAACCGGAAACCTTGAAGTTGAGACTACCAATCGGTAGTCATACCACATTCCATGTACTGGTTCTCATTTCACTATATCGGTTCACTTGGACAAACCTACTGCTTCACCTTTTGCACATATGCCGGTTTACAACATCATTCCAATTTACTTTGCCAGTTGTTTAACTTTAATAAACTGATTCAGCATATTATCAGTTAATTCTTCAACATATTGACATCAATGACAACATACAATGTCATCCTGTCATCATACCGGTTCATATGCCAACAATCTCCCCCTTTAGCATTGATGGCAATATACAAGGATATCTCTCCGCTTCACATTTTCTCCCCCTAAGTTGCAGATATCTGATCTCCATCACATTTTTTTCCCCTTTCACAACAATCTCATCACATTTTTTTCCCCTTTGACAATAATGTCAAAGTGGAGGCACAAGTTGCCTTTTTCCACTATGCTGCTCCCCCTGAGGAGTAGCATCCTTTAACACATCAATCCTGAAAAGATATAGCAATATAAGACCTGACTGATGTGGAGCACATACCTTCAATTTACCTCTTGAAGGGGCAACACCCCTAATTCACCTCTCAAATAGGTAAATGTAGCCTTCGATAGAGGCTTGGTGAATATGTTTGCTAACTGCTTCTTACTGGAAACATGTTCCAATACCACCTCTTTGTTCTGAACCTTTTCTCTCAAGAAATGATACTTGAGTTCGAAGTGCTTAGTTCTAGCATGTAAAATCAGATTCTTGGAGATGTTAATTGCACTTGTGTTGTTACAAAATATACTTATTGGTTCAGATACAGGGACTTCGAAGCCATTCAACACATGCTTCATCCAAATAGTCTGGGTGCACTTTATAAAAGTTGCAACATACTCCGCTTCTGCTGTAGACTGAGAGATACAACTTTGCTTCTTACTCATCCATGAGACTAGTCTACCACCAAGAAAGAATGCACCACCAGTTGTGCTCTTCTGATCATCCACATTACTAGCCCAATCAGCATTTGTGAACACTCTCAGGTTGAAATCATTATTGTATGGATACCATAATCCATAGTCAATAGTTCCCTTCAGATATCTAAGAATCTGCTTGACCGCTACCAAGTGGGATTCTCTTGGGCTTTTCTGGAACCAAGCATTAATACCTACTGCATGCGCAATGTCTGGTCTGCTATGCACCACATAATGCAACTTATCAATCATTGATCAGTGTTCCATCTCATTTACCAATGTTGAGTCATCCTCTTTTGATAGTTTACAACCGGTCACCATTGGTGTACCAATCGGTTTGCTCTCTTCCATGCCAAAGGTCTTCAACACCTCTTTGACATACTTGGACTAAGTAATAAAGATTCCATCTTTCATTTGCTGAATCTGTAGTCCAATGAAGAACTTAATCTCCCCTATGAGTGACATCTCAAATTCCTTTTTCATCTCATCTGCAAAGTCATGACTTGTTTTGTTATCTCCACCAAAGATTATGTCATCTACAAATACTTCATTGGTCAGAATTTGATCTCCCTCTGATTTCAAATAGATATTGCTATCTTCACTTGTTCTTACAAATCCAATCTTTACAAGATGGGAGTGCAAGTGTTCATACCATGCTCTAGGTGCCTGCTTTAGTCCATACAAGGCTTTGTGTAGCCTACATACCATGTCACTATCTTCTGATAGGGCAAACCCATCTGGCTGCTCTATATATACTTCTTCTTCAAGTATTCCATTTACGAATGCAGATTTTACATCCATTTGGTATATCTTGAATCCTTTAAAGGCTGCATATGCAAGAAGCATACGAACTCCTTTCAATCTTGCTACTGGAGCAAAGGTCTCTCCATAGTCTTCTTCTTCTTCTTGGGCATATCCTTTACATACTAGTCTGGCTTTGTTCCTTACCAATGTGCCATCCTCATTCAACTTATTTCTGAAGACCCATTTGGTTCCAATGACATTTTTATGCTCTGGTCTGGATACCAAAGACCATGCACCATTCTTCTCTATCTGATCAAGTTCTTCTTTCATTGCCTTGATCCAGTCTTCATCATTATGTGTCTCTTTGAATGATTTAGGCTCAAATTCAGAGATCATACATGAGTTTTCTCTGACCTTTCTTCTTGTAAGAATTCCTATATCTTTGTCTCCTGTGATCTGATTTGTATCACGATTGAGTTTGACATACCTAGGTATATTCTTAACAACTTCCTCTTGCTTTCCTTCTTCATCCTCATCTTTATCAACATCATCATCAACTGGTGTAGGAGCACAGTTACTGGTATTGGGCTGATTTGCAACCGGTTCCTAGAAGGTTTCTACCGGTTCATCTCCTTTCTCACTGTCGGTTTCCTCCGGTTTCTCAGAGTTTTCATCAATCCCGACATTGATGCTTTCAACGATTCTTTGAGTTTTTTTGTTAAAACATTAGAGAGCTTTACTCTTGGTGGAATACCCTAGGAATATTCCTTCATCACATTTTGCATCGAACTTGCTCTGATGTTAACTCCTCTTGATATAACATTTGCTACCAAACACTCTAAAGTAGCTTACCATTGGTGTCTTACCGGTCCAGTACTCATAAGGAGTCTTGTCCTTACCTTTCTTGATGAGTACCCGGTTCATTGTGTAGACTGCAATGCTCACCGCTTCTCTCCAAAAGGTGTGAGCAACCTTTCCTTGGATCAACATAGTTCTAGCCCCTTCAACCACAATTCGGTTGTTCCTTTCTGCTAATCCATTCTGTTGTGGAGTCTAGGAGGCAGACAGTTGCCTCTTGATGCCATTCTCTTCACAGTATTTGTTGAATTCATCGAAAGTGAATTCTCCTCCTTGATCAGTTCTGAGGCATTTGATTCTTCTACCGCTTTCCTTTTCTACCAATGCTCTGAAAGCTTTGAACTTTCGAAAGGCTTTAGACTTGTCCTTCAAGAATGTGACCCACATTATTCTTGAGTAATCATCTATAAGAATCATAAAATACCTATCTCCCTACACACTCCTAGTCTTCATAGGACCACATAAATCAATATGCACAAGATCAAGTAAATTGTCTGCAGTGAAAGATTTACCTTTGAAAGTGGAGGAAGACATTTTCCCCAGTTGACACTCTCTGCACAAAGGATTTTCTGGTTTTTTCAGCACTGACAATCCTCTAACTGCCTTGATCTTACTGGTCTTCACAATGTTATCAAAATTTACATGGCAGAGTCTCTTATGCCATATCCAGCTATCATCAAACTTAGCCATAAGACACATACTGATATTTGCATTTAGCTGAAATAGGTTACCTTTGGTCTGCATACCGGTGGCCATCAGTTCACCATTCTTTCCTTTGATTTTGCACACTCCATTTTTGAATTCCAGAAAGAGTTTGCTATCATTCAGCTGGGCAACACTCAAAAGGTTGTGTTTGAGACCATCTACCCAATACACATTGTCAGCACTACTCTTTCCATTCAGAGAGATAGACCCTCTGCCTTTGACAATACATGGTGCATCGTTACCAAACCAAACAACACCACCATCATATTCTTCCAGAGATAGAAACTTACTCCAGTCACCAGTCATATGGTGAGAATAGCCACTATTAATAATCCACTCATTGGAATTATTAAAGCGGGATACAAGAGCCTTCTTGTCTGACACATCTTCCTTGATTGCAACAAACACAATATCTTCATTTTCTTCATCTTTTGATTCCTCATCAGTGACACCTTCATCAACTGCCACAAAACAATTTCTCTGGTTTCCTCCTTTGAACTTCTTGAACTTTTCCGGTTTTTCCTTGTTGTCACCATTAGGACAGTTTACCGCAATGTGTATTTACAAGAAAAGCATTTTAAAGGGAGCTTACCTCTATATTTATCGGTTCCTTTAGGAAGTCTCTTGGCAATAAGAGCTTCAAATTCCATCAGGATCTCCTCATCATCTATTTCTCTGCCCTGTCTTGGTTCACCACTGGTGCTGGCTTCTATGCCTTTTCTAGATGGTGCAGTAGATTCTCTAAAGGCTGATTCAATTTTCTGAACGCTACCATCAAAACTATTTAGCTCATAAGCTGTCAATTTTGCAATGATGGAGTCTAGGGATGCCTTAGTCTTGTCTATTGATCTCAACTCTTGAATAGCTACAACCCTTATTGCATAGACCAGTAATAAGGATCTCGAAACTTTGCTAACAACAGTGGCATCATCTATTTTACCTCCTGCACTCTTGATGTCTCCAACAATAGTCTTGATTCTTATTCCATATTGTTGAATGGTCTCACTTTCAACCATCCACATGTCTTCAAACTTTCCTCTAAGGCTTTCTTCCTTAGCTTGTTTCACATGCTCATCACTACCATAGATAGACTCTAGAGTATCCCATACCTCTTTGGGATTTTTCTTTTTCTTGAACATCAACAAACTCAATATCAGAAAGGTTGTTGATAAGAGCTTCCATTACTTGCCCATTCTCTTGGATTTCTCTTCTTTGATCATCGATGAGAGTACCGGTAGGGACAACATAAGCATTCTCAACATAGCTCCAGTGTTGAGCACCCATGCTTTTAATATATATCTTCATTATGTCCTTCCATATCTTAAAGTTATCTCTGTTGAACTTTGGACCTTCCCTCTTCATCATTACAATAAGATCTTTCCCTCAAGCGGTTAAGCTTACTACACAAAGGACATGGATAGCACTTTGATATCAATTGATAACTCGATGATGAACAGTGAGTACCAAACCAGTACTGAGAGGGGCAGTGAATTAGTACAGGCACAAAAACTTTTCCTGAACCGGTTTGACTGCAAACTGTGAACTTGACTGACAATTACTATCACAGGTCTGAACCAGATTACTACCGGTTAAAAACAATGCAATTGTGAAAAACATGAACTAGAAACACATAGCTTTCCATACATCCTACACTCTCGCTTCCATTTTATCCTTATGCATAAATAGGAAATCTACCATCAAAAATATAATAACATGATTCACCACTTGATAGGAAATAGAAAAGCATCACATGAAAGAGGCATTACATATGACACATATTTTTCACATGGAAACCCAACTGGGAAAAACCATGATGGGGATGAATACCCACAAGCTGTTTTTAAACTCTTTAGAAGTCCACTCTATTAGGAGCCAAGTTCGGTTAAGGACTGTTACAATAGGTTCTGTTAGGAACTTATCTTGTTAGGGATCACCCGGTTAAGGGTTAACCCTGTTAAAGGTTACCTTGTTAGAAGATTTTATGAACTGAATGGCTTTGAGTCACCCTGTTAAAGGATTTACAACAAGTTGGTTAAAGCTACCCTGTTAAGGGATTTTCCAGCTGTTGAAGTGGTTAGAAATCAACAAGTATTACAATGATCTGGTAATAGCACTCAATGCCAATGCAGATCCGTTTTAGTTCATTCCTTCTGCACACACACTATGGAGGTATCAATCCTCTTATTTGGTCTGACAAGAATCACGTATCTCTGCACTTAGATACACACACAACATTTGCCAACCACTTTAACATGAAACACAACATCGACCTTATAGGAAATAGGTAGGTCAGTAGCATAAACCCTAAACCCTAACCATTTAGGTTAAGCAGTTTTGACAGTTCAATCCTGACCATTGATCACTTAGCATTTGAATACTACAATGGTCTTGAATAGATCTCAAGATATTCTCCATCGTTTGTTCTTCACCGCTTCATGGAGGTAATAACCCATCATGCGTTCTCCATCGTTTATAGAGACTTCGCACATTTCTGAGGTAGATAGGATCAATCTCCTATATGCAAGATCCTTCACGCGCACAAGGCGGACGTGGCAACACGATCTGATCTCCATTACAATGCCAACTCATCACACGATGTCATCGGTTGAATCACACAGTCTTGGAACACTTCAATCGGAAACCCTAAAGTTGAGACTACCAACTGGTAGTCATACCACATTCCATGTACCGGTTTTCATTTCACTATACCGGTTCACTTGGACAAACCTACCGCTTCACCTTTTGCACATATGCCGGTTTACAACATCATTTTGGTTTACTTTGCCAGTTGCTTAACTTTAATAAACCGGTTTAGCATATTATCGGTTCATTCTTCAACATATTGACATCAATGACAACATACAATGTCATCCTTTCATCATACCGGTTCATATGCCAACATCTATAAGGTGTATTTATTAGACTAAAAGTGTGCCAATATGAATAGTTTGGTTCCTCTAGAAAATATTGTATTGGTGGTGCATTTGAAATTTGCAACCAATGAAAATCATTTTTTTTACATTTCTCAAAGAATTGACTTTAGAATTCTTAATATTCACGTGTTCTTGTTTCAGGTTCAAGACTCACATGCGACACATAATTGTTGGGCTTACAGGGTGGGTGATATTAGTAAGATCAAAGTAATTTCTTAACTCTTGCTGATATTATAAGATTCTTGAGGTGACATAAATCTAAGAGAACTAAAATTAGTCTCTTATTTTCTTTTTTCTTTTCCTTAAATAAATACAGTTTGGGGACCTGTATCGATTCAATGATGATAGGGAGCCTATGGGTACAGTTGGAAGACCAATCCATTCTGCAATTGTTGCTTCAGGGCTAGAAAGTGTAATGATGGTGGTGTTTATACTTAAAAATTGAAACAACAATATTGAAAGACTAAATAGATTCAACCACAAAACCTTAGCCTAACAACAACAAAGATCCACCATAACATATGAAGATTACCTAAGACAATGCAAACCAAATAAAATCACAAAGATTATACCATCACATGTCAAATAAGGTTTGGATCTCCATTTTTCTTATCTCTATTGATCTTGCTTGATATATTTGCTCTCAAATTTTATGTGTGCACAAGAGCTCAACAAAGAACGAAAATGTGGTTGCAAGTAGACTTGATCGCATATGAAAGTTCGAATGATAGAAGACTTGATTAGGGTTGATAATGAAAGAAGTATCCTCTTATATAGAAGACACTATAAGAATTGGAGGGATAAGATTGAGAGGTGTAAAAGAGAGATGGTCGGCTAAGATTAGAGGGTAGGTAGAAGAAATAAAAAAATAATGAGAGGGTAGGTAGTGTAAGAATTAAGAGATGAATGACATGTGTCATAGGTAGAAAAGGTTAATGAATGAATTAAATAAATAAAGATGTATTTAATTAATAAAGGAAGTGGGATCAATTAAATAAATAAAAGTATTTATTTTAGGAAAAGGATAATTTAAATAAATAAATGTATTTATTTAAATGAGAAAAGGCTTAGAAGAGGATAAATGAATTAATTAAATAAATAATTAATTGAAGAATTAGTCTAAAATAATTAAATAAATAAAGATATTTATTTAATTAGATATGACAATTTTAGGTGTCTACAGGTGGTAATCAGGTAAATGATTAATGTTGTTTGTCTATCACATTTGAATTGAAGTAAGAAGTTGACATAGTCATTGAGGTGCTTTTGCTTGCTTCTTTGCACATGGTTATGTTCCTTTTCACAATATTTATTTATATATTATTGCAGATAATTTGGAGGGATAATATTAGGAGCTAGAGGGTTGGTAGGGGCATATGGAGGGGTTGTTTCAGATTGTTGAAGAGATGCACCAAGTCGTGTGGTCAAAGTTAAGGTCATATACTTTCACCTTTATGGCTTCTCTTAGATAACTCCTTTTCAGTTTTGTTTTGTTAAGGTGTTCTTGCTGGTACTTTATAATACTTTCATGTTGCCAAGAGTCCGCACTAAAAAAAATGGATGGTTCATTTGGGGTGAGTGGAGAACGAAATCAGTTTAATATTTGAATTAAGTTTTTCTAATCTGAAATGGTATGCACTCAATTTTTATGATTGTTATCTCTTTGTTAAATTAAGTAGGGGTTTATATTTGTATCTCATACTCTTGAGAAAATCTAATCATGCCATTTATATGTGAACGAAAATTCTTTGTTTATATGTTGAGAGGAGAATTTTATGTCATATTAGGGCCTTTTTAGGTAATAAGTCTCCTTCTATAGTATTCACTTATGTTATATGAGACTAGTTTAATAGTTTGTATGAGTTGGTTTATCTATTAACTTTGTAGGTTGCAATGACTTTGGAAGTGCCATTTGAATTTTTCGGCAACATCTATTCTTTGGTGAGTATTCTAAGAAGCACAAGAATAATTGATGGAATGACGTTATATCTTGTACTTTGTTCAATAAAGCCTTTTTGTGCTAACTAGTTGAGAAATGTGGCACTCTTTTTATACTTAAATAATTATATGTGTTATGCTAAATCTAATTCTCTATAAAATGCTCATTTTTTACAATCTAATACTTGTGATTTAAATATGATGCTTCTTAAGATAAATCAATATAATGATATTAGAAGCTACACCTTATTTAAATTAAAATAATTTATATACAACAAAAGTCAAATTATCCTGATTATTACTATTGTGATATCTTTTATGAATTATCTATAATACTAACCTAATATACCTCATCGAGGAGTGTGATTGGATTATTCTAATTGTATGAGTGGATCCTTGTACTGATATCAATTGTATGAGTGGACCCTTGTATTGATATAAATGCATTGGCTGCTTTACTCTTTAGCAAATTCTTACTTGTAAAATTCATTATGCTAATATAAGATGTTTTAATTGCTCTTCCTGGAAGAAGCATGTCCCCAGCATTGTCATCTAAGTTTTCATTTACCTTGTTTGAATTTGTCATTTGTGAAGTGCTAATTACACCAAGTGGGCATGCACGATGGCCTATGATTGCATTTCAACAACATGCATATAATCAACAAAGGGTTGGATGGTGAAAGCAAGAGCACAATACCCATAATCAAGATTTGCAAACGCAATTGCATTCTACCACTCAAAATTTTCTTCAGCCATCAATTATGGAATTAAATGCACGTGTTTCATAATATTATGAGCTTGGAATCTTATGCTCGCTAACTTACCCTCCAAAGTCCAAGATTAAAGACATCAACAATGTCTTGGTTGGAATTTTGTAATTTTTCTTACAGAATATTGTATATGACAATCCCAAAAGAAATATTTAAGGGGACATCAAATGATCCTATCTAGGCGAAATCAATTGATCCTATTTTATTTTTTTGGCTTAGCCAACATTAAGCTCCAAATGCAACCATTGTAAAAACATGTTTTAATAGCCAAACAAATTATTGGTCATGGAATTGTACATGCTTGATTTCTTGGGCGGTTCTATCTTTTCAAAAAAATTCTTGAGTTAATATTTTGATTCTGGTGTTCTTATGTTTGGGAAATTAGTGTCAATATTCAATAATGCTTATACCATATCCATCGTATGTTTTTATGGTTGTGGAGGAACTCCAACATCATTTTGTAAGATAAAGAAAACTAGAAATAATTACAATTAATATGGTATTGTATTATTGCTATTTGAAAACATTGAATGTTAAAAGCACACTAAAATAATATTTAAAATAAATTGTTTATTTTTCTAATACATTTTTTCATATTCTCTCTAGAGACAATATGTTTGCTAATCCCAACTATTGTCTCTAAAGAGACATAAATACCTCAATTTCATATTGTCTTTATAAAGACAATTTTTTGAGACAATAATTAGACACACACGCTTAAAGACAATATTTAAGACAATACACAAGTTTTTTTGTCACAAATTAAGACAATTTACTCAAAAATTGCTTCAAAAAATGTTTTAAAACCCCACTCTATGTAGTAGTGATTCAATCTAGGAAAACGCTCTTTCGGGATGACTTTGAGTGTATCACCACCAATGTCAACCAATCAAAAGCTTTAGGACTTCAGTGCTCCATCCGCCAATGTTGCCCTCTTGCTCTATCTTTGTATGTTCTTGGTATTAAAGGATTTGGGTATTTGTTAGCAAACTCTATCTCCTTTGGGAGAGACAAGGGAATTGCTTTGCCTAGGTCACCTAACTAGTTGGTTGGTGAGTATTTTGTGGATGATTCTTTTCTCAATGGGGAGTTGATATTGATATTTTGTAGATTTGTTGCATTCATTTTGTTCATTTCCTAAGGGGGAGTTGATTTCAATAATGGAAGAAATTTTGTAGAAATAGATAAGTGCTAAAAAATAGTACACTCCAGCAATCTTCTACATTTTTGCATGTGCCTATACCAGAAGAAAATTATCTTATCAACAAAAATTGACTAGCTTACTTAGATGGGGATAAGATGCCCTTGTGAATAAAGTTGAGCTAAGGCCAAGTGGATTTCCAATCATCTCCCATGTAGGAAAGACCTTATATTTACTTCTTAAAAAATAAACAAACATCCTTCGACTATAGTAACCATTAAATGAAACAAAATGCATAAATTTAAAAACCAAAGCAACATTTATAGGATAACAAACATTAGAGCACATATAAACTCCAACAACTCAAAAGATTTGTGAGAACTACAGTAAAATTGAACACAATTTTGTTTACCCATAAATGTAATATATAAATGCAAAAAATCAATCTCAAATTACAATCATCAAGCCCCTCAATGAGCATTTTTCTTTATGGTTATAATACCCTGCTCACAAATGTGATCAAGTCTTTGGTTCCATAACATTATCTTATCCACTAAGTTTTTCATCTCCAAATCATTGGCACCCTTAGGTACCCAGAAAGTGTGACCATCAAAATATATAAAAGTAATAGTCCTCTTCACATCTAAAGCCCTCTTCTTGGACTCCATAGAATCACTATTGCACAGAATCACACATACATCCAACTTTCATAAAACTTCAAATTTCTTCATGTTCATTACAATTTCTATTTTTATGATCGATTTAGATAATTTAAACCTAAGTACAATTGTACAAAATTCGGAGGACTTGAGTGGGGTGTCATGTAGAAAACTCATGTTTATGTTGCCAGTGACCCATAAAACAACCTTTTTTCTATACATCTAATTTAAAAGTGCAACGATGTCAATTATAAACAAATTTAACAAATAGTTAGAAACAAGAATAGTTTTCTTTCATTAAGGGAGCATTTCCATGGGTCTCTCTGTATGACCAATTGATTCATGATATTATTTTCACTTGTTGCAATGAATCATTGGATAGTCTATAATAATTTTTTCCTTATTTCTAATATCTAATGGAGAAATTTCAAGTCATTCCTTGTTTTCCACTAGGGTTGTTTACAATTATTCTTGTGTCTTGCAAAAAGAAAGAGAGAGCTTGGACTTCATGCAAGATATTGTTCTTTGCCAAACATCCACTAGAGTCATACCTTTCTCTATTAAAGATCAATGGAAAACTTATTATGCTTGGTATTATTCCATAGCCATTGCATGTATGGATTTGGGTTCAACTCCTGTCTCTACATTTTTCTTTTTGGAACCTTTTATTGTTCATAAAATTCCAAATCTTTGCACATCTATACAAAAGCATGAATCATAAATTGAAGTCATTAGATCACAATGAAATTATCTTTGTAGAAATTAAGTAATGTCTCTTTAAGAAAAACTACAATTTAGTTATTATGTTACTTGAAAAAATAGAAGACATAAAGATTGGTAGGTGGCTTGAAGAACATGTGCATGAAACAAACAGCTTAAATGAATATCCAAAACTTTAAAGATTCATAAGAACTATGTGAAATTAAATCTTTAAAGAAATTATATAGAAAAAAAAAAGAGCAATAATATACCAATTGTATATTACATAATTCAACTCAACTCATGAAAATTGTGAAAAAAAAAAAAAATATATATATATATATATATATATATATATATATATATATATATATATATATATATATATATATATATATATATATATATATATATATATATATATATATATATATATATATATATATATATATATATATATAAGGGTTGGAGTCAAATAGAGTGGAAACATCCACATCCCATAGACTTGGATGAGAGACATATAGATGGAAACCTAACGACAACGGGGAAGAGAGAATTGTATTATTTTGTAATATGACGATAGTAGAAAGAGATAAGTGTTTTATTTTATAATGTCCAAAGTATACAACATCTATATTAAACACGAAGAAATGCTAAAACTTGATTCTATGATACAATTATTTGAAAACAATAAATTTTAGAGAATAAAGAGTGTTACTAACTCAAATCTAGAAAAAGAAAAAATAAACTTATAAAAGATGTCATTTCTTTAAAACCTTTAATCAATTACTATATATATATATATATTATACATAGTTTTCTAAGTACTATCAATATAACCATTGTTACTATATAGTCTTCAATTTGATCAAGTTTGAATTTTTATCAATTTCACAACTTTTATTAGTTTAAACATAGTCTCCATTTTAATCAAGTATAAATTTTTATAAGCATACCAAAGTTTACTTTAAGGGCGAATATTCGCCAATGGGGAATTTTTCACGTCGACGACTTGGGAAATGGCAAATATATTGTACCGATTGGAGGTGGCCATTTCACCAAAACATTATATTTTCGTCAGATTCGCAGCTTGATTACAATATGTTTTATGTAATTAATTGTTTCTATGTGAGGATTTCGCCAATACAATATATGGTGGATACACGGTAAATTTAATCTATTTGCCTACACTCTCCAAGGTTGCCTTAATAGACGATCGTAATTCGCCTATAAGCATATGAAGATTTGTTGGCCAGAAGGACCCAATTCGGCCGACATTTTTCCAATGCATGTCTCCATTCTCCCTAATTTTCACCAACTCTATTGTATTTGCTAGTTAATTGGACGACCCATAATCGCCTTGAAAATTACATGTCGTGTCATAGTTAAGCGAGATTTACCAAATGTTTATATACCATATAAAATTCCCACAGAATTTGCCATACAAGGATTGGTATAAATAAATTCAAAGCTCAGATCTATCTTTACACAATCATTGGCAACTGCTAGTGACCTAAAGGTGAGCGGTCATATTTTTAGAGTGTTATAATATTATTCTACATTTATCTATATCTGTTTGTACTGTTGAGTTCATTCTTATTTAGTGGGGACCCATCAGTGTCAAGTGGTCACTCGAGAGACGTTAGACATCTAGATTGTAGGTCGTAGGGTCAATGAAACATATATTATACTTTATAGTCTATTATTACTTCTTCAACAGATTCATATTTTTTTGTAGCCTTTATTTCGTTTGAGATGTCGAATAGGAAGAAGGGTAGGAATCTTGAATGTGGGGACAACCATTAGAGGCCAACTAAACACAAAACATTGTCTTCATAGTTTGTCTTTGACAAAGGTTGTGGTGAAAATCAGGAAGGCACATCATCACAAGTACAAGTACAAAATTCACAACCTACACCACATGTTGAAGACGACAGCGAACCTGATATCTTAGATCATAATGATCTCGAAGAAGATTATCTAGTAGATACCCAAGTTAGTTGGAATGATATAATCCACTTGGGTGATAATGCACCGAAGGGGAAAAGAAAAGCCAAATCAGAAAAAGATAAACATAAATTGAAAAAAGATCAGGAATGGGATATGAGGAATTTTCAAATTAATCGGGCATCAAAGTATCCATTCATTGAACTAGTGGAAAATCCAATTCAAAGCAAGAAAATCTAAAAAAAAATAAAAAATTTAAAAAATATGACTTCACTGGAGCAAAAGAATGGATATATGAACAAAACAATCTGGTTCCCCTGAATTTGTATTGATCTCTTCCATCATCTTCATTAACTCTGCAATCATTGATTCCTTTCAACTACAATGAGGAAGCCGATAACGGGAATTCAAACCCAAAACCCTAACATTCTTCCTAAAATTTGATCTCCCTACGCTGCCTCCTACGTACCTTCATTGCACTTTTGCCCTAAATCTATGTTTTCCTCAGCATGTTTATTTTGTCCTATGGGTTATTTCTTTCCTTTACACTACATCTTCCCTTCATCCCACATTGCCTCTTAGTCAACTTCTAACTATATGCGGGATAGGGGAAATCATATTTCCTTTCCGCTAACTACTTTCAACCTATCCTACATGGTGGCATTACTTTCTCTTCTCCCATGCGAGGTGGTGGGATTTCTTTCCTACCCTCATGTTTCTTTTTGGAGGAAGAGATCAGAATAGAAACATAAAACAAAACAATGAATCCATGCTTCAGTACAAAAATGGATTTTTTATTGATAATTCCTTGAATCGATTACAATAATTCTTCTATTTATAGAAGATTTGAAATCCTTCTAGAATATCTATCTACTAGTCTATCATGCAAAGATAAAGTTTTACGATAGAAGCTGTGCATGCGTGGAGGATTAAAAAACTGATTTTTGAGTAATAAAGAAATTACTAAATTTAGTTTTATTTATTCTGCAGAGGAAATTAACGTCTTCTAACATTCCTCCTTAATTTATTCTATTAATAATCTCAGCTTCTATTATTCCTAAATTTTCTCTTAAATATGCAAAGTTGTCTCTCAGTAGTGCCTTAGTAAAAGTATCAACTAACTGATCTTCATATTTGCAAAATTCAAGACAGATTTCTCCATTATTGACCAATTCTCTGATGAAGTGATATCTCGTATCAATGTGCTTGCTCCTCTAGTGAAAAACATGGTTCTTTGATAATGCAATTGTTGATTTGTTGTCACAAAACACTGGTGTAGGCTCCTCTTGTGCTTGTAATAGATCCTTCAATATTCTCCTCATACAGATTGGTTGACATGCTACTGATGTTGCTGCTACATATTCAGCTTCAGCTGATGAAAGGGTCACTATAGGCTACTTCTTTGATGCCCATGAGATTGCACCTGTATCATAATGAAAGATATATCCGGAAGTACTTTTCCTATCACGAATACCACCTGCAAAATCACTGTCAGTATAACCAATCAAATCAAACTCATTAGTGGTGGAATAGAAAATTCCATATCCCTTGGTTCCTACAACATATCTCAATATCCTCTTTCCAACTTGCCAATGTGAGTCTTTTGGTGACTCCATGAATCTTGAGATTAAACTAATACCATACATGATATGTGGCCTTGTAGCTGTGAGATACGCAAGACTTCCAACAAGCCTCTTAAACAAAGTTGGATCAACATTTGACCCTTTGTCCTCTTTGCTTAATTTTGTTCCTGTTGCAACTGGGGTTGGTGCTGATTTAGAATTCAACATATTAAACTTCCTCAATACATCCTTGGCATACTTAGATTGACAAATAAAAATTCCTTTATCAGACTGAACAACTTCAATACCTAAGAAATACCTCATCAACACCAAATCTGTCATTTCAAATTCCTTCATCATTGCTGATTTAAAAGTGTCTACAGACAAATTTCCAGTGAAAATCAAATCATCTACATATAAGAACACAATCAAAATCTGACCTTCTTTGTTAATCTTTGTGTATAGAGTGGGTTCATTACTGCTTCTGCTGAAACCATTGCTAATCATCTATGAAGCAATCCTGCTATACCATGCTCTAGGTGCTTGTTTGAGACCATAGAGCGCCTTCTTCAATCTATAGACCTTGTCTTCATGTCCATGCACTTCATAACCTGGTGGTTGTTTCACATACACTTCTTCTTCTAGAATACCATTCAAAAATGCAGATTTAACATCCATTTGAAAAAATTTCCAATTATTGTGAGCAGCTATTGTTAAAACCATTCTAACTATATCAAGCCTAGCAACTAGTGCAAATGTTTCAGTATAATCAATTCCATGTTGTTGTACATAACTTTTTGCTACTAATATAGCCTTATGTTTATCAATTTCACCTTCTGCACTAAATTTGGTTTTATAAACCCATTTGACACCAATGCAATCTTTACCTTCTAGTAAATCCATGAGCTCCCATGTATGATTTCTTTCAATGGATTTAATTTCTTCATCCATGGACTTGATCCAATGTTCCTCCTTAACTGCTTCTTCAAAACACATAGGATCACAAGAGAATAAAGAAAAATTTGAACTAAAATCCAAGCATTCTTCACCTTATTCATATATTTCTGTCAAGTTTCTCATTTTCTTACCTTTTGATTTAGCAAATGTAGGAGTTGTCTCATTACCTTCTTTTGGAGTAGGATGCTCAACATGTTTTGATGATTGACCTTGAACAAAATTTCTTGGTGGAGTGCTTGGTCCTCCTTAATTTGGGTGATCAACATGTTCTTCTTGTTCTTCTTCATCATTTGTTATTGGTGCTCCAATTGTGACTGATCTATCAATATTTCCATCCCATGCTTCCTCCTCCTTAAATATGACATCCCTGCTTATAATCATCTTCTTTGAAACTGGGTTATATAAACTGTAAGCTTTTGATTGCTCACTATAACCAATAAAAATACATTTTTCACTCTTATCATCCAATTTTCTCCTTATTTCAGCTAGAACTAAAACATATGCAACACATCCAAAGATTCTAAGATGAGATATAGAATGTTTCTTACCACTCCATGCTTCTTGAGGGATTCTTTCTTTAACACTCTTTGTGGGACTTCTATTCAAAATGTATACAACACATGCTACTGTTTCAACATAAAAATCATTAGATAAATTTTTAGCTTTTAGCATACTCCTTGCCATTTCCATTATGGTTCTATTCTTCCTCTCTGCTACACCATTTTGTTGTGGTGTGTACCTTGTTGTGAATTGTTTCTTGATCACCTGATCTCTGCAAAAATCCAAAAATTCATTAGAACTATATTCACCACCTCTATTAGATTTGAGTACCTTGATGAATAGTCCACTTTGTTTTTCCACCATTGATTTGAACTCCTTAAATTTATAGAAAGTAGCAAACTTCTCCTTCAAAAAATATATCCAAGTTTTCCTACTGAAATCATCAATAAATGTCAGAAAATATAGACTTCCTCCTAAAGATTGGGTTTGCATTGGGCCACATATATCAGTGTGGACTAGCTCCAAAGGCACTCTTGCTCTATTTGAACTTCCTACAGGAAAGATTTCTCTATGTTGTTTTGCCATTATACAACTTTCACAAGAATTAGTAGGTTACATGATAGGTGGAAAACCTTTTACCATATTCTTCTTCTGCAATAAACTCAAGCCATCAAAATTAAGGTGTCCATACCTCAAATGCCGAAGCCATGTCTGGTCTAAAATTTTTGTCTTAAAATTAGCTTACTCTATTCCATGCATCTGAAGGGGAAACATCCGGTTCTTGGTCATTTGGACCTCGACAATCAACCTGTCACTAGGATTTCTATCCAAGATTGTGCAAACATCATTCTTAAAGAGAACTCTATATCCTTTTTCAATTAATTTACCAACACTCATTAGATTGTGTTTTAATCCAAGCACATAATAAACATCAGGAATAAACATTTTTTCTCCATTTTTAGTCAACACATTTATCACACCTTTCCCCATTACAGATACTATACTATCATTTCCCAATTTTATTTCAGATTTCACAGAATCGTCCAAATTAGAAAATAGTTCTCTATTACCAGTCATGTGGTTACTACAACCACTATCTAAAAACCATACATCCTTAGAGATTTCTTGTGCCACATTGCATGTTACAAATAAACTACCTGAATTATTATCAGATACATCTGAATAATTTGCTCCAGGTTTCTCAAATTTTTCTTGTATCTTTCTACATTCATTTGCAAAATGACCATATTTCTTACAATAATAACATTGAATATTGGATTTATCAAACCTTGATGATTGTTCTTGAAATTGGTTTCTACCTTGTCCTCTATTATTGAAACTACGATTGGACTGATTAGTCCTTTCTCCTTGATCTGTATTCATCTATCCACCTCTGCCTCTTCCTCTTCCTCTAGATTTGATCTTCCTCTTCCTCTTCCTGATGAACCCTATGCTCTGAAAGCATTCTCAAAAGAGGTATTATTGTTTCTATTCAATCTTGATTCATGTGTTAATAGAGAACCCATTAACTCATCTACTGATAACTGTGACAAACCTTTTGATTCTTCAATCGCTACAACTATAGAGTCAAATTTACTAGGCAAGCTCCTAAGAATTTTTTCAATCACCTTTTGATCTCTTAATTCTTCTCCATCAGATCTAATTTGATTCACAACATTCAACACTTGATTCATAAATTGGTCTATAGACTCAGATTCTTTCATTTGCAAATTTTCAAAATTTCTCCTAAGAGATTGTAATTTAGCCACTTTCACCTTTGTATTACCTTGATAGGTTGTCTCTAGAGTCTCCCATGCTTTCTTGGATCTTGTTGCTATCAAAACCTTAGGAAAGATTGACTCATCCATTTCTTGCTGAATTAAAAATAGGGCTTTTGCATCCTTTTTTCTATTATCTTTAAGCTGATCTTTTCCGCTTGTTGTAATCTCTGATAAGTTGCATCATCCTATGGTTCTGCAAAACCTTTCTCTACCAAATCCCAAATATCTTGTGAGCAAAACAAAGTCTTCATTTTAATTGCCCAAAACTCATAATTCTTACCATTGAAGATTGGAATTTGAGGTTGAATTTGAGCATTATTTGTTACCATGGCTTGCTACAACAATCTCCTTTCTCTATCATAAAATTCTGCACCAAAAAGATAATTTAGATCTGCAAAAAACTTTTAACCTTAGCTCTGATACCAATTTTGAAGGAAGAGATCATAATAGAAACAGAAAACAAAACAATAAATCCATGCTTCAACACAAAAACATATTTTTAATTGATAATTCCTTGAATCGATTACAATCATTCTTTTATTTATAGAAGATTTGAAATCCTTCTAGAATATCTATCTACTAGTCTATCATGCAAAGATAAAGTTTTACGATAGAAGTTGTGCATGCGTGGAGGATAGAAAAACTGATTTTTAAATTATAAAGATATTACTAAATTTAGTTATATTTATTCTGCAGAGGAAATTAACGTCTTCTAACACTTTTCCTGTGGTGTGACTTTCACGGGGGTGCCCTAATTCCAATTCTTTGCTTGGTGGACCAACTGATTTTTCCCATACACTTGTCTTATCTCGTGGTAGCTTTGACGTGCTGAATATTTCACACGGGATAAGGTTTATCCTTTCCTATTTTGCATTTTGACTTATCTTGTGGCTCTTTCAATGGGCCTCTCAGCACTTGCAGGGCAAGAGTTTTGTTTTCAATTTGGACCCAAAGTTATCCCACACCATCAATTTGGCCCTCCCAAATTATCTCAGGGTAACTTTTTTGCCTCCACTTTGCATCTCAAAGTTATCCTGGGCTATCAATTTGACCCTCCCAAATTATTCCGAGATAACTTTCTTGCTTCCACCTTTCACTTCAAAGTTAACCCAGGGCTCCGTTTTCCCCTTTCCAAGTTGCCTTGGGGCAACTTTTTGACTTCTCCTTGTGCTTTGGTGTTATCTCAGGGTCCCTTTGCCATGTAGAATTCTTACCCCGAGATAACTTAGTTCTCTGATTGCCCTTGCAAACCTTATCCTAGGGCATAGAGTTTTGAAACAAAGATGATTCAAAATGAAACACGTGTCATCCCAAATTAGAATATATTATTATTTTAATCAATAATATTAAAAAACTAATAATTATTTAAAAAATTTAAGCCTTTATAGTCAGATCATGGATCAACTTCAGTTGGGCGCCAAAATGGGTCTGGCTCAAAAAATTAAAAATTGTTTCTAAACAACTAACCAGGTGAAAATGCACAGAGTTAGTGATTGAATATGCTCAAGGTATGAAAATTTTAGCTCGAGATCTTCATTTTTTACTCTGCAACTTTGAATTTCGGCCAAAAACACCTGAGTAGCTCCTGAAATGAGCTTTAAAAATTGATCAAAACATATGATCAAAGCCTAAAACCTGGCATGCTGATAGATTGTAAAACTGAGAACCTAAGGCATCTGATGGATCGTCAAGACGACATGTTTGTCAAAAGTTATTAATGTTCAAAGCTACCTATGTGGGCTTATCTGAAATTGAACGTATTGAACCAACCTAAGTAGCTTCTGAACCCTAAGTTAAAAAGATATCAAATCATCACTTCATGGGCCACCACTTGGCACGCTAGCACATCAATACACCTTGAATGATCGTGTAAGAGGGTTTGATCTGATTAGGTCACATGTGTAATTTATTAACCCTCAAAGTTAGCCTCTTTGAAAATCTAGACACTGTTGCTCACAAAACCCTGAAAAGGTTCATTTGGAATGGGCTTCAAAAAGTGATCAAATGACAAGTTGGGCGGCTACAAACTGTGGACCTGATAGACAATTTTATAGAGAATTATGGAGTACCACTAATTTGAAATAAAGGTCAACTAGGCATTAAATATGAATCCTCAAAGTGGCCCTCAAACTGTTGTTTGACACAATTCAGTTACAAAACTGAACTTTTTTCGAATGAAACTAGCTTTAAAAACCTAAAAGATGGATTGATGGGACTTAGCCATTTAGTATGGGTCTTCAAAAAATAACACAGAAACATGAGGAACCCTTTATTTGGCTTGAAAATCAACCGATGCAAAGTTACGATGCCTCAAACAAGGCTACTCAAAAAAAGTGCAGAAGGTGCAAATGAGCAACCCTAACCTCAGGACCTTCGAAGGAGATTTCTCAAATTGATTAAATCTGATATGAGGAAACTGAAAACAGCCATATGGAATCTCTACAAGGTGTATAACCATCCCTCAAAGGGATTTCTCTTAACAAAGCTCCGGGCCAAAAATATGAGCTCACCAATTGAGCCACTCAAGCTTGCTCAACAAGGAGATTCTGAATGCAATCTACAAAATTTTGAGCCTGGGTCTTCAAAATTAGACAACTTTTTTGAAGTCCCAACAAAATGGATTGTGATGTAAGTGGGAACGAAGTTGGAGCAGTATTGAGTCTGGAAGGGAGAGCATTATCTTATTTTAGTGAAAAGGTGAATGATGCTAGGAGAAGATATTCAGTGTATGAATGGGAATTTTATGCCATAGTTCAAGCCTTGAATAGATGGAGACATTACTTGTTCCCTAAGGATTTTGTGTTGTATACTGACCATCAAGCCTTGCAGTATTTGTACAGTTATAGTAAGATGAATCAGAGACATATAAGATGGGTAGAATTTTTGTAGAGTTACGCCTGTGTTGAAGAATAGAAGTGGGAAGTCAAAGAAATTTTCTGATGCACTAAGTAGAAGGAGGAATCTATTGACATATATGAGAGTGACAGTATTAGGATTTGATGAGTTGAAGACCTTGGATGATAATGACCCAGATTTTGTAGAACCTTGGAGAGAATGTAGAGAACTGGTTATGGTCGATAGAAGTCAGTTGTTGGATTATTTCATTCAAGATAGGATGTTATTCAGAGGAGTTCAGTTGTGTATATCTAAGAGTTCTATGAGGGAGAATTTGATAAAGGAGAAACATAGTGGAGGATTAGCTAGACACTTTGGTTTTGATAAAATAGTAGCATTGGTGAGTGAACATTACTTTTGGCCTCAGATTCATAAGGATGTTAGAAAATTTGTGCAGAGCTATAGAATTTATCAAGTTGCAAAAGGTAGCAGTCAAATGTGAGATTGTGTAAGCCTTTGACAGTACTATAGAGACCCTGGGAAGACATAAGAATGGATTTCATACTTAGATTACCTAAGACACGGAGAGGAAACGATTCTATATTTGTAGTGTTGGATAGATTCTCAAAGATATCTCATTTCTTCCCTTGTAAGAAGATATCAAAACCATAGGGCATTAATTAAAAATTTATTTTACTATTTAAATTACTTTATAATCTTGATATTAGTTGTCATATGCATTCTTCAAGGCAGTATAGTTTGTCTGGATGAAGAAGATATTGAAGGATGTTAAAGTGATTTATTTATCAACCCATTCCTACTATGTGTGATAATTCTAGTATTATAAATGTTTCAAAGAATCCACTGATGCATTCAAGGAAGAAGGACATTTCTAACTAGCTCTACTTCTTAAGGTTGAAATTGGCAGAGAAGGAAGTCAAATTCAAATATGTACCTACTAATGATTAAATTGCAAGCATATTCGTTAAGGCACTATCAAAATATACTTTTGAGTATCTCAGATAGAAGCTAAGGGTTATTGCTCCTCCTTCTTCCAATAAGAAACATATATTGGTGTATCTATCTAGGGGGAGAATTTCAAGGTACATATCCTTTGTCCTGTCAAGGGGAAACGATGGTTGGTTTAAATTTTCTATTGAAATGAAAGAAAATAGGTGTAGAAAGGTTTGATTATAGAGTTTGGTGATGGTATGTTCCCTTTATCTTTCATGTCAAATGGGGAGATATATTATGAGAGAGATATTTTTGAAAGTGCGAGGATATGAAGATATAGAAGTAGATAAAATTTTATTATATACATAATAGTGAGTGTTACTATCAATGACAAAGGGGGATATTTTTCGCAATATATGTTGTCATTGATGTCAACTTGGTATCTAACAATATATGTTGTTCTTGATTGTTGTTTTATTTGATGGATAGAGATTCATGGCTAAAGTATATCTTAAGTTGGGTTTTGGAGTAAATAGGTAGTCACCTAATAATAAATTAACTGGTAGGCCCCTTTACTTTATGAACCTAAGCTAAACTTGGGAAATTATTTATTTAATATTAGATTGAGCTAGTTATAAGTTATTTTGTCTCATTACATTAGAGCATGGCATTTTTCATAGTCTAATATAATCATTCCTAATGATCGAATCTATCATTTCTTTGATTGAGATAATTTTTGTACCTTATTTGGTTGGGAATCTCACCATTCCTATGAAATTGGGTAATTTTTCTTTCATTCTTCGTTCATTGAGAACTACTAGTGAGTCATTGTGGTAAGCGGCTAATTATCTTCAGAAATTTGATTCTTATTTATTAGAAATTACGTACTTATGTGTAGCAACTTAAATTTTATATTTGGAAGATTAATTTTATGGTTTCTCTCTTTTATTTGATGATAGTGATGGCACAACTATTATCACATCATTTATGTCTTTGGAGCTAGTACAACATAAGTTTATATTTGATCATGGTTTGTCACCTTGTATTGGGATTGGGCATGCACCTAATTGGATTGTGTCATCGTCATCATCTACCAAGGACATGACAACATATGAACATAGATTAAGGAGATCATCATACAGTTGGGTCCTACTTCCTACCTGTTCTTATCCAATATGGGAAACATTCATGCATTTGTACTTGGTATATCTTCTTCCCAAGGGGATAATTGTTCTTTTTTAGCATTGGACAAAATTATTTCTTTAGGCATTCACCATTTTAATAAGATATTATACATTATTAATTCGATTTTCATGACATGTGTAGTGCTTGGGGCCTATTATTGAGTCCTTCATACAACATCATTTGTTCGTATATTTTTTGTTATTTGGAGAGGAATTTTTACCCAAATGGTTTTCCCTTTTTCTCTATTTGTAAGAAATTTGCATTGTACATGGGCACCTAACATGGCCTAGTAGGTAAGACCCATAATAATATTCACTCACTTGCATAATAATTTCCTCCCTAAGTTGCACATAAGGGGAAGTGTTGATAATAAAAAGGTCTTGTACCAAGTAAATCTCCTGTATCTAGCTAGTTCCTAATAAGGGACTTATTCACATGTTAATTTTACTAAGGATTAAGGTGTTTCTATAGAAGCCTTAGTTGTCTAGTAAGATCTTATCATATATTATGTTTATGAATTTTATTTAATTCTAGTTACTTAGGTCATTTAATAATTGTTTGAGGTAGTTATCTAATAACATAGGATTAAGGAAAATTTCACAATCTTGTCTAATCTTATGTCTCAACCTTAACTTCATAACAAAGGAGACTCATTCTATATTTCTTATTCAATCAATGAATCTTACATTGTTGAGAAAAGATGTTTTTGCCATTTTTTTTCTTGTGGAATATATTTTGGTGAAGAAGTTGATCCTTGGATATATTAAGTATATATATACATATATGGAGCTCAATAAATAATTTATCTAAGAATAAATTGGTCATAATATCAAAAGTAATTGAATAAAATTTTGTTTCATTCTAACACTATATTAGGGCGCCTTATGGAATTCACAAGCCATGATATAATAAAGGTATTGATGATTTGGATATTTTGAGAAAAAGGATTCCCTACAAAGACAAATGAAATAATAAACACTAAAATGATTCAAAATAAAAATATGTAAACATACAAAGTTACAACAATAAAAAAAACATAGCTCCGAAAATATTTTTCTTTTTAAAACAATATTACATTTAATCAAATGGAGAGATAAATATACAAGAGTGGTCATCGTGATATAAACCATACTATATCATAAAAGGTAACAAATTGTAAGAATATGATTATATGGGAATCATGAAAGAGTATCATAATTTTCAAATATATCATGAGATGTACCTTCATCATAGCATGTGTTACTTATAGGAATTGTCGATACAAATAATTTATTTTTGTCCTTCATAATAGATGTAACACAAGCGTAACCATTTAAAGGAGAGTTGGTCAAAGGCATAATGTAATTAGCATAGACAAAACTACTACCACATTCTAGAAAGCAAGAATGTAACATTAAATAATCAAGAAAGGTTGAAGTAAGAGTACCCCATAGAGAATGGAAATTTATTATCAAATATTTTTTAAGAAAGTGGATACATGTGTCCTAAACTTGTTTCTTCTATAGCTTGTCATGAGTGATTGAAGGAAAAATTTGGATCACATGTCACAAACACTGTAAATATGTCATAATTAGTAAGGAAAACATGAATAGATGCAAAATAATTTAGGACAATTAAAATCTATGACCTAAAAATAAGGGTCTACCAAAGAATGTAAAGTTCAAAACAGTATGCAATGAATTTAGATAAAACCCCAATAAGAGTAATTAGATGATATGATACAAATTATTATAGATCAAAAAATTTCATCTTATTTCAAATCTTAAATATATACCATAATGTGAATGTAAGGGTATTTATGTGTGTGAAAAATGGGATAAGTGAGTATAAGAAAATCAACCCATAAAAATATACCAATTAAGTAAGTAGACATATATATAATGCAACTCAAATGAAAAGTACAATTTTAAGCCCCAAAGAATTATATACAAATGAGAAAACATAGGAAAAAAGACTTTGTTGTTTATGATTCAAAGCATCTTTACCAAAAGTACAAATGAAAATAGACTTTTTAAATTTAAAAAATTATTTAAAAACATATAGTTGCAATAAATAATAATACGTATCTCTGTAATAAAAAAATGTCTATAATCTAGAATGTCCTAGTAATTCAGACTCTTCATTGTTATACAAATGAATGATAACTACAAAATAGTCAAATCAGGACAATGAATATTAATTTTGATATTTATAGAGATGAATTGACGATAAAATAAAACTTTGTGCTTTCATATCTTTGACATACATGCAAACTTGTACTATGCAATTGGGATAGTCATGTTCTTTTTGCCTCATGCTCTTTTGTATCTTTTTCCTTCTCTAATATCTACAAATTAGGGATATCTATAAATACTTTTGTAGGTAATTATTGTTGTAAGAGGACACAGTCCCCTAGGTTAAGCTATAAAAAAAATATTCAAATTTGAGAACTCTTCAGTCATGCACATTCTCCTATAAAAACTCATGTCAATCTAGATTCGTTTTGCTAATTTCATTGAATGCTAGGCTTTGACTTGAGGGCTCGAAGCTTATAAATTCAATATCCGTAAAAAATTTAAGATTTCAAAAAAAGAAATCACAAAACTAAAAAAGAAAATAAAATAAAAATATTTTTAATTTTATAATGATGACGTTTATATTTCAAAAAGAATTAAATGAATTTTAAAAAATTGAAATATTAACCAACAAAATAATATTATTCAAAGTGTTAATTTTTTTCCCATTTAGAAATTATACATATTTCTTTATTAATATCTTTTATCCTCATCTATATATTTGTACGATCACTTTATTTATTATATCTATATATTTTTATGCACACACTTCTTCATTGACTTGGTCCCTTTCTTGTTTTAGAGCAAATTCACAATTTAAGCCAAAAACTCATTCTAGATTTAAATTTAGTTGATTCCCACCGAAATCATTCCCTCCGAGGGCTTGGTAAACACAAGTATGCATGTTTCATTACTATGTCTTCACCTTTAAAGGCATTCATCTCAGATTCCCATGATTTGATAGCTATATTTGCATTTCAGATACCCATGAATTTCCAGTGGACATCGAATCTTTAGGTTCCAAGACCTAAAGCCAAAGCCTATCATCCAATAAAAGTTTGTTTTAAATCGATGGCAAGAGAACTTCCCTGGCATAGTTCTGACTTTTGTATTTAATTCGCATAGTTTAAATAATCATAACTTCATATTTGCTCAGGCCACCTCCTGGATAGACTGCACTTTTTTCGTTCTTATTTTCTAAAATATAGCAATTTGTGGCCTGTTGTAGATGACGACCAGTGATCGAGTAATAACGCGGTGACAAATTGCCTACCTTCAAAAGCTCAGGAGAGGTGGGACGGAAATATTTCAAACTATAATCCAAAGCGCAATGATGTGCTCATCTCTATGAACTCTATTAGTCCTCCCAAGTACAATTTGGACTTGTTTTTTCGACATAGAAAGAAAAAAACTATATTGGGGATAGGGGTTTGCCCAAGTCAAATCGCAAATTAGGAATCAACCTTGAATGAAATAATGAAAATACTTAAATAAATGTTGAATAGGTATACCTTAGATCTGTAATTTTTGATGATGATGCAATGCTCTTTGAATGTAATCACAAATGTTGTACGTAATGGTATGACAAACATATGAACATGAAAAACCCTAATCACACAGACATGCTTATACAAGATTGATGTAGCTTTGCTCCACAATGCTTGAATGATGTACATACAACCTTGAAGAACTGTGAAAAATGCTTGAAATTTATGTATGCTTCATGCATGCATGAATATTTTGGATGTAATCTTTATGTATGTTTCATGCATGCATGACTAATTTAGATGTAATCTTAGATTTTTTAGATAAAAATAGGTTGATAAAGTGTCTTTCTATAGGCTTCTCTAAGTAAATTGCAATCAGGCTGACCTCCAATAGTCATGTGTAGCCACGAGGATCAATTTTTGGCGGTGAGATATAGCACCTTCCCCAATTCAAATTAGGACCCCTTTGAGAGGGACCATGGTGTTTTAGAGTGCCATGGTCCATAGCAAGGCATTCTGGATGCCCTAGTCCCTTTGAAAATAGGACCAAGATAAGGCACAAGGGGAAAGGGTACCTCACCATGGGACCCACCAACGGATGTTCATGGCCTCAACGTTAGAAAATAAGACCTAAACAAGCCTAGAGAAGGGACAAGGATGAGAGATGCTAAAGCGGGAGCCCAAACATGAGGCATAAATTCTACCGATGGCAATTTATGATGTTACTTAGAGTATTTTTTAAAATCTTGTTGTAGGAAGAAGATGGTAAGGACATCTACAAAAGTAGATTTGGAGAAGTTTAGTGGAAATAACTTAAAATGGAACAAGATCTATGCATTGTAATATCTAGAACAAAACCATAGACCACAACATAGGATGTTTGAGATTCGATGGGTCGAAAAGCTAAGGGTCTCGTAAGGCTCTATTTAGTAGATTATATTATATTGAATGTCCATGAAAAGAAGATTGCAAAATATCTTTGCAAGAATCTTAGAGATATTTATTAGGCTAAATCCTTGGTAAACAAGATTTTTCGTAGAAAGAAGATGTATTATCTAATAATGGAAGATGGGGGATTTGTTGCCGATCATCTTAGTGCATTTAATATGACCGTTCTTAGTTTGGTTCTATTGGTGACAAGATTGAAGAGGAAGATCATTACATAATTTTGTTGTCTCCATTGTCTGAATCATGGAAACACCTTTTTATGGCTATTGTGAGTACAATCATCAAGTTCAAGATGGATGAGGTTGTAGAATTATTACTTTTTGAAGAGACGTGGAGGAATACTTTTGAGTTAGCTTAGGAGGCTCTTGTTGTTCATGGTAGATCAAAAGAGTAATGTAAGAAGAAGGACAAGAAAGGCAAAGGAGGCAAATCTAAATCTTGTGGGAGATCTAAGTCTCCTAGGAAGTCCAAGGAAAAATTTTAGAACTCTGGGAAAATCAATTGACACTTCTATAAAGATTGTCAAGAGGCGAAAAAGAAGAAGAAGGGACCCTCTAATTCAAATTCAGAGAAATCCTCTTAGGATGATGGTGAAGAATTTATCACACTCTTGGCGACACATGCATCAAAAGATGTGTGGTTTATAGATTTAGGTGCATCTTTTCACATGACCTCAGATTAGGGTTGATTTTTAAAGTATAAAGAATATGATGGTGGGTAAGTGTTGTAATGATGGAAAATAGGGCCCTTTATCTTAAGCATGTAAAACTAGGAATCTAGGCATATCTTTTCTTTCACTACATTTAGAATACGAAGCCACCAAGAGATAAGTCTAATTGATTAATGTACTTTATATGAGAAAGTTGATTCAATATCATACCCTTACGACATATATTCCTTTGTTTCTTATAAATGATTGATTAAATGATTTGATAAGGTAGGTTACTAAGATATGTATCTAAACAAATAATATTGACTAATCTAGAAAGTCTAAAATTCAAAAATGAAAGGAAAATTATGTGGTGCAGTTGTAATTGGGCCCAAACGGGGTGATCTATGTTGTATTGGGGTTTTTGGACCTTCTGGATGAGTTCTATACTTGATGAATTGGTTCTAGGATGCAAAAGGTTTGTACCTTCTTTGTATCAAATTTCACATGATTTTGGGTGGACTATGGTGCCCCACATGATTTAGTCCTAGGTATTTCTAATGGAATTCAAAATCTAAACTTGCGACAATGTACTAAGTTGATTTCTTCTCTTTCAATGGACACAAAGGTATTATGCATTTCAACTTGAAATTTTATAAAGTGGATAATAATAGGTGTTATACACACCTATATATTGAGAGAGAGGGGGGGTAAGGGAGTGAAGGATGAATTTGTTTTTTTGAAAACTTAAACCCTTTAACACAATTCAAAAACTCTTAAATAGATCAACAACAATGAATAATAAATGAATGAACACCATGTTGCAAGGTGTGCGCCCTTGGTCTCCTTCTATTGTGCAGTGCAACGGTTAGGTTTGTGACATGGCTTAACTACCTCCTCTGGATTCTATAAGTCTAGTGGTTGTATCAGGCATTAGTAGGTCGATATTTTGGTATAATGACAACCACACTCAAACCCCTCGCTTGCACTAGGGGGGATTGTTGCAAGGTGTACACCCTTGGACTCCTTATGTTGTGCAGTGTGGCACTCGGATTTGTGACATGGCTTAACCACCTCCTGTGGATTCTATAAGTCTAGTGATTGTATCAAGCATTAACAGGCCGATCTTTTGGTGCAACGGAAACCACACTTGTAACACATGAATGCATAGTAAAATACTAGATTTTCATGGAAAACCCAACAAGTAAAAAGCCACGGTGAGAAAAGCCTCACTAATATAACAATAAGATTACAACTTGTGTTAATGCTCATTACATAACAAAGCATACTGCTCCATGAAGAATGTGTTGTTCCTTGAATAAGAGTTTCACTTGAAGGTTTTCTCTTAAAATAGAGCATGTATATGCTAGAATGTAACAATGATATATGATAAAATGAATTGAGAGAAATTCCTTGATATAGCTTCTTGTTCCTAGAATTAGATTTTATCTAGAAATGTTTCTCTTGGAATGAAACTTGTATATTCCAAAATGTGATAATGATAGATGATGAAAGGAATTGAGAGAGGTGCCTTACATTGGGATTTCATAAAAAAATCACTTTTAGGCTAACTTAGAATTATTATTTTTTCACACAAAGCTAAATTTGAATAAGGTAGGATCATTGTATTATCCACTCAAAATTCAAGGCAAAAAGAAGTAGACAGAGTGGTGTGGGGCAACCCTATCGCAACACTCTAAGGCCAATCTCTTAGGGATATGAGATAATAGGACCTTCTAATGCCAAAAATAGATTTGTGTGAAAATATATAATGTTTAGAAGGAGGAAACATGTCTTGAGATTTTAAATCGGGTAGGATTTTTAATAAATTAAGATAATTAAAGATAAAGGGCATACCTAGAAATAAGGGCCCAAATAAGAAGATGATGAAGTATTAAAGTGGAATAACACTCATAATATTCAATTAAATATTAATTTGAATCAATAGAAAGTCCCATAATGTAAAAATAAATGTAAAATACTAAAATGAGTGTTATGATAGTGTGAAATTGGGTACTCCTATTACGATAACTGGTGGACAATTGAGAGGGTGGGGGTGAATTAGTTGTCAATAGATTATCAAACTTTAAGAACTTAAAACCTTTTACTGGAATGCATAAACCATATACTGGAATAGTAGATATAGCAATTAATGCAAATATAAATCATAGAACATTTACCATCCATCGACAACACATAAGACCAAGATTTGTTCGTGGGAAACTCGATAAAGGGAAAAACCACGATGGGAAGCCTACCCATAGTCAAATGATACTTTTGTAGTAAGTATGTGAATATAATAAGGGGCATGTACATGCAGAAAGGCACACTTCTCATCACAAGGGAGCCTCACTAACTACAGAAGATCTTTAGACTACAATCCAGAAGGCAGATTGAACTGCAATAATAGCATCTCATATGCTTGAGTACAGTTTCAGTTAAGCTCAATATTAGAGGTCTAAATCCTCTTACACAAACCCAATTTGATCACCTACGATTGACCAAAACCTCTGCATATGATTAAAACTTTATTCACACACAGATAATCCCATAACCCATGCCATACCATACATGATCTAGAAAGAGATCTTACATCATATTTATACAAACCCTGGACGTAAACAATTGGGTTGGCCACCTAAGAGATGATACAATAAATCCATTACATAAACCCGCAAACCAATGATAATCCAAGTTGGTGTAGGGCCGAAACAACATAAACCAATCAATAAATCGAATCAGTAACACATTGGGAGCATCCACCAACACGTTACACAAACTAGTCCATAACCTAAGTACAATAGCACCAGACCTATAATAGGTCACCATAAGCCAAATGCAGAACCACTGATCAATTGGAACATGAACATGATAACCATAAGCATCCTGATAACCTTCTAGAAGCCGCACCAACACCACTTATGGGTAAGTGCACAAAGTTGTGTCCACTTAGTGTGGAAGTTTTACACTTAGAAAAAAAAGGCAAATCTCACGAAACGCATGAGAAACGAAACGGGATCCCGTTTCACGTCAGGATCTCGAGCCAAAATTTGAAACGAGATCCCGTTTAGCTTCGGGAACCCGAGCCTAGATCTAAGAAATGGGATCTCGTTTCAAAAACAAAACAGGATCCCATTTCCTTTAATAAAAAAAATAAAAATAAAAATTTAAAAATTTTTTTTTTAATAAAAAATACAAGCTATATATACATGAAATATAAAATTTATATATAAGTCACATTTCTCTTTGTCTTTTTTTTTCCTTTCTATCTCACCTTGTCCCCTCTCTCCCAAAATCTAAAACTATGTCTCTACCTCTCTCTCACGTCCTTAACTCTTTACTCTTTATCTTCACTATCTCTATACACCTCCCCTTACCCCCTACCTACCTATATATTTCTCTATATATACATCTCTACCTCTCTCTTAACGTACCATCTCTCTCTCCCAACCAACTTATCTCTCTCTACATATGTCATAATAGGTCCTACTAAGGGGTCTTATGTCATAATAGGTTCTAGTAAGAGGTATAATGTCTTAATAGATCCTCTTAAGGGGTCTTATGACATAATAGGACCTATTATGTCATAATATGTTGTATTTTGTCATAATAGGACCTATTATGTCACAATGGGACCTATTATGACATAATAGGTTGCATTATGACATTATAGGTCCTATTATGTCACAATAGGTCCTATTATGACATAATACCCCTTAACAAGTCTTAGTAAGGGGTGTAAAGTCATAATAGGTCTTCTTAAGGGGTTTTATGATATAATATGACCTATGATGTCATAATAGGACCTATGATGACATAATAGGACCTATTACATCATCATAGATCTTATTATGTCATTATTAGTTCTATTATGACATAATACCCTTTAACGGGTCCTACAAAGGGGTATAATGTCATAATAGGTCCTCTTAAGGGGTCTTATGACATTATAGGACCTATTATGATATAATAGGTCCTAATATGTGATAATGGATCTTATTATGTCATAATAGATCCTACTAAGGGGTTTTATGTCATAATAGGTCCTCTTAAGGGGTCTTATGACATAATAGGACACTATTATGACATAATAGGATACTATTATGACATAATAGGTCGTATTATGTCACACTAGGACCTATTATGTCACAATAGGACCTATTATGTCACAATAGGTCCTATTATATCACAATGTGACCTGTTATGACATAATAAGTCGTATTATGACATTATAGGTCCTATTATGTCACAGTGTGACCTATTATGACATGACATGTTGTATTATAATATTATAGGTCATATTATGTCACAATAGGTCCTGTTATGACATAATCCCCCTTAACTCTCTCTAAAAGTACCATCTCTCTCTCTCAACCAACTTATCTTTCTCTACATATGTCATAATAGGTCCTACTAAGGGGTCTTATGTCATAATAGGTTCTAGTAAGAGGTATAATGTCATAATAGGTCCTCTTAAGGGGTCTTGTGACATAATAGGTCATATTATGACATAATAGGTCGTATTATGTCATAATAGGACCTATTATGTCACAATGCGACCTATTATGACATAATACGTCATATTATGAGATTATAGGTCCTATTATGTCACAATAGGTCCTATTATGACATAATACCCATTAACAAGTCCTAGTAAGGGGTATAAAGTCATAATAGGTCCTCTTAAGGGGTTTATGACATAATATGACCCATGATGTCATAATAGGACCTATGATGACATAATAGGACCTATTACATCATCATAGATCCTATCATGTCATTATTAGTCCTTATGACATAATACCCTTTAATAGGTCCTAGTAAGGGGTATAATGTCATAATAGGTCCCCTTAAGGGGTCTTATGACATAATAGGACCTATTATGACATGACAGGTCCTCTTAAGGGGTCTTATGACATTATAGGACCTATTATGACATAATAGGTCCTATTATGTGATAATCAACCCTATTATGTCATAATAGGTCCTACTAAGGTTCGTCTTATGTCATAATAGGTCCTAGTAAGATGTATAACGTCATCATAGGTCCTCTTAAGGGGTCTTATGACATAATAGGTCCTATTATGTGATAATCTATCATATTATGTCATAATAGGTTCTACTAAGGGGTCTTATATCATAATAGGTCCTAGTAAGAGGTATAATTCCATAATAGGTCTTCTTAAGGGGTCTTATGACATAATAGGTTGTATTATGTCACAATAGGACCTATTATGTCACAATATGTCATATTATGACAATATAGGTCCTACTATGTCACAATAGGTCCTGTTATGACATAATACCCCTCAACTCTATCTAAACATACCATCTCTCTCTTCCAACCAACTTATTTTTCTCTACATATGTCATAATAGGTCCTACTAAAGGGTCTTATGTCATAATAGGTCCTCTTAAGGGGTCTTATGATATAATAGGTCATATTATGACATAATAGGTCGTATTATGACATAATAGGACCTATTATGTCACAATGGGACCTATTATGACATAATAGGTCCTATTATGACATTATAGATCCTATTATATCACAATAGGTCCTATTATGACATAATACCCCTTAACATGTCCTAGTAAGGGGTATAAAGTCATAAAAGGTCCTCTTAAGGGGTTTTATGACATAATATGACCTATGATATCATAATAGGACCTACGATGACATAATAGGACCTATTACATCATCATAGATCATATTATGTCATAATTGGTCCTTTTATGACATAATACCCTTTAACAAGTCCTACTGAGGGGCATAATGTTATAATAGGTCCTCTTAAAGGGTCTTATAACATAATAGGACAAATTATGACATAACAGGTTCTCTTAAGGGGTCTTATGACATTATAGGACCTATATGACATAATAGGTCCTATTATATGATAATCGATCCTATAATGTCATAATAGGTCCTAGTAAGAGGTATAATGTCATAATAGGTCCTCTTAAGGGGTATTATGACACAAATTGACCTATTATGTCACAAATGACCAATTATGACATAATAGGTTGTATTATGACATTATAGGTCATATTATGTCACAATAGGTCTTGTTATGACATAATACCCCTTAATAAGTCCTACTAAGGGGTATAAAGTCATAATAGTTCCTCTTAAGGGATTTTATGACATAATATGACATATGATGTCATAATAGGACCTATGATGACATAATATGACCTATTATGTCATCATAGGTCCTATTATGTCATAATCAGTCCTATTATGACATAATACCCTTCAATAGATCCTATTAAGGGGTATAATGTAATAATACATGCACTATTGCCACCAGGCTAGTCACACTTACTCTTCATTGTGACTTCCTCACCCCCTACTATCTATAGGACTTTGGGTGAGCCATCCTTCCTCGCCTTCCGATGTCAGGTGAGCCATCCTTCCTTAGGACTAGATTTCTGGCAACTCCACAACAGATGTGGTTAGGTGTCCCTTTTATACGGTCTTGCATCACCGTTCATGACCATCATGGAAAGGCAACAACCTCTTAAGGGGTCTTATGACATAATAGGACCTATTATGACATGACATGCCCTCTTAAGCGGTCTTATGACATTATAGGACCTATTATGACATAATAGGTCTTACTAAGGGGTATTAAGTCATAATAGTTCCTATTAAGAGGTATAATGTCATAATAGGTTCTTTTGAGGGGTCTTATGACATAATAGGACCTATTATGACATAATAGGTTGTATTATGTCACAATAGGACCTATTATGACACAATATGACCTATTATGACACATTAGGACCTATTATGTACCAATGGGACTTATTATGACATAATAGGTTGTATTATGACATTATATGTCCTATTACGTCACAATTTATAAGATCTTCTAAAATCTAGAATCTATATTATAACTCCTACAGATCTGAAACCATTCTCAAACATCCTGCTAATATATACATCAAATATAACTTAAAGTATAAGAAAGGAAAAAGACAAAGGGAAATGTCACTTAAAATTAAATTTTATATTTCATGTATATATAGTTTGTTTTAAAAAAAAAAATTAAAAAAAAAAAAAAAGGGAAACGGGATCCCATTTTGTTTTTGAAATAGGATCTCATTTCAAAATGGGATCCCATTTTGAAACGGGATCCCGTTTTGTTTTTGAAATTGGCTCTTGTTTCAAAACGGGATCCCATTTGCTAAACATTTTTTAATTATTTTAAAAAACGAAACGGGATCCTGTTTCTAAAAACTTCAACTTTGGTTCGGTTGTAGCTTCGGTTTTGGCTTGGGAAATGGCTTGAAGAGCCGACCCTTAGGCTTGGACCTGGTTTGACTCGCAACTTGAAGCCCAAATCAATCTTCATATAAAATAATGACTTCAAAAATATATCTAAACACCAAATTTTCAAAATTGTTTTAAACAATGAAAACCCATTATAGTACAGACTGTCTAGATTCGAAATATGTAATTTTTTTTAAAAATTGATCAATATTTTATTTTTAAAATAATTACTAATGAAAGAGGTCTATAAACTCGAAATAACATGGTTTTTTAGTTTTTTAATAACTTTTTTGGTTCTAATTTTTTTGAAACAAAATTATATGGCATCAAACTAGAGACAATTCTATATAGTTTAAAAAAAAAAAAACCAAAAAATCTTAAGTTTAGGTCAAATTATGCTTGCCATACACAAGAATTTTTCAAAACAATGATTATGTCCAATAAAAAATTAACAAAAAAACAATATGCAGAAAAAAATTACAAAAAAAATTCTCATCAAAGGTGAGTGAGTTATAGATCTTTTCCCAAAAGGATTTATAAAAATAATTTCATTTAGGTCAAATTATGCTTGTCGTACACGGGCATGGTATGGTCCTGAAAAGTGACTTTTAAACTATAGGTTTTAGTAATGCCTATTGAAACTTCATTTTAAAGATCTGGGTATTAAAATAAAATACATATTTCGAAAGTAGACTTCGAGCACTACATTTTTTATTATTGAATTTTTTCAAAATTCATTCTTTAAGTGCCTCAAATATTTAGGTCAAACGGGATGAAATCAAAAAAAAGGGAAAAAAATTCCACTTTTTGGCCAAAAAGTGGACACAACTTCTTGCACTTATTCTTATCAAATCCATCAAAATATTTTTAAGAAAAGATATGTTGGTAAAACCCTTATCGGTAACCAAAAGGATTACTAGAACAAATGATAGCTTCCAGACCACCAAATCCTGAACCAACCGAATGTGATACACACCTGAATCACATAAATGTTCAAACCAAACCAATACCACAAACCAGAGCATACAAGAGATGATCTCTAGATCAATATCACAATCCAACCACTCAACCGGAACCCGATAGACAACCAAAACAACTAGTGTAGACATCAATGACAAACATCAATGCAATACATAATCACTTCCCATAAATAGACAACAATCTCTCTCTTTGGCATTGATGGTAAAACTAGATGTGTAAAACATCCAAGTGCTAAGAAATGCCAAACAAGTCTCCCCCAATAGATGACATCCAACAAATGATATAACAATGAAGCTTTGAACCAATTAACTCTGAACCAAACTCCCCAAATGGATTAATATCCCTGTTAAGCTCTTTTCTTCACATGAATATCTCTCCCCCTTTGACTTCAATGCCAAAAATATGACATACACATCAAGGAAAAATCATAGAACCTCTAAACCACTCAGCTGACTACTCCCCCTGAGTAGTAGAACTACCACATCAATCTGAAGTGAATAATAGCTTTGATAATGCATACTGGATTGATGCCAATCAACATCACTCAAGTCTCCACCAGAGAGGCAGAGACCCCCAATCTGTCTCTGAATTACTCAAATATTTCCTTGGGCAAAGGTTTAGTCAAGATGTCTGCAATTTTCTCTTTAGTGTTCACATTAACCAATCTAACTTCATTTGCTTCTACCTTCTCCTTCAAAACGTTATACTTGATTGATATGTTCTTAGTCTTAGAATGAAATACTGGATTCTTTGATATGTCAATAGCAATAGAGTTATCACAGTGAATAACTACCAGTTGATTATAGTCTACCCTTATGTATTTCAACATTTGCTTCATCCATAGAACTTGTGTACAGTTAGTAGAAAAAGCAACATTTTGAACTTCAACAACAGATAAAAAAGTACATAACTATTTCTTTCTAATCCATGAAATAAGTTTCTTTCCAAGAAATAAAGCTCCACGGGATGTGTTTTTACTTTCATCTATATATCCAGCCCAATCTACATCTATATATGCACATAGTGTAAAGTTATCATTTTTAGGATACCATAAGCCATATTCAGTTGTTCCTTGTAAATATCTAAAAATCCTCTTCGTTGCACTTTCATGATTCTCCCTAGGATCACTTTGATATCTTGATACAATACAAACTGCATTCATTATATCTGGTCTAGTCTGAGTCAAATATAACAAACCTCCAATCATAGATTTGTACCTTGTAGGATTTACCGGAACTAATATATATTTCTTTGTCAATTTCTTACTTGTAATAATAGGAGTACTAACCGGTTTAGAATTTTCCATACCAAATTTCCTTAACAACTATCTAGCATGCTTAGTTTGACAGATGAAAATACCTTTATCAGTTTGAGTAATTTACAAACCTAAGAAAAACCCTATTTCTCCGATCATAGACATTTAAAATTCATTCTTCTAGTATTAGAGAATTCCATATATAAATTATCCTCACCTCGAAATATAATATCATCGACAAAGACCTTAATAATAAATATGCCATCATTAGTGATCTTATAATACAAGTTACTGTCAGCATTACCTTTAGTGAAACCAAGCTTCAAAAGATATTTGTCCAATCTAGCATATAAAGCTCTAGGGGCTTTCTTTAATCCATATAAAGCTTTCTTTAACCTGACAACCATGTTTTTGTCATCTGAAAGTGAAAATCCTTCAAGTTGCTCAGAATAAACTTCCTCTTCAAGATCTCCATTTATAAATGCACACTTAACATCCATCTGATAAACTTTGTAGTTCTTATGTGTATCATAAGCAAGAAATAATCTCAAAGCTTCAATTCTTGCTACCAGAGAAAAAGTTTCATCATAATCAATTCCTTCCTTCTGAGAATATCCCTTGAAGACTAATCTCACCTTGTTTCTCACAACTTGTCCATCTTCATTCAATTTATTCCTAAAAACTCATTTAGTTCCAATAACATTCTTATTTTTAGGTTGGGGAACTAAAGTCTATGTGTTGTTCTTTTCTATCTGATCCAAATCCCCTTCCATATCTTTCATCCAACATTCATCCTTACATGATTCAACTTCTGATGCCAGTTCAATTTGAGAAATTAAGCATACATCTTCAGCTACTAACCTTCTCCTTTTCATTAATCCTTTGCTGTTGTCTCCAATGATCCGATCTTCTAAATGATTCAACCTTACATACCTGGTAGTCTTCTAACTTTATGTTTCTCTACTTTGATCCTCACTTACTATTGAATTTTCTGATACTGTCGAGGTGACTGGTTCAACATTTTGTTTCGGTGTAGGCCTTAACGGATCAGTTATGATCATTTCCACTTCTAATTCTCTCTCATAAGTTTTGATTTGACCGTTGTACTGCTCATCCACCTTGACATTAGCACTCTCCACAATTTTCTGCAATCTTTTGTTATAACATCTATATGCTTTTCTTTCATTTGAATAACCAAGAAATATCCCTTAATCACATTTAGCATTTAACTTTCCAATCTAATCATCTCTTTTAATATAGCATTTACTACCAAAATTTTTTAAATACTTAACTATAGGTGTATGACCAAACCATAACTCATAAGGTGTCTTAGCTTTCATCATCATATTTCTAGCCGCATCCAAGATGGTTTTGTTCTTCCTTTCCACAACAACATTCTGTTGAGGTGTTCGAGGTGCAGAAAACTCTCTACTTCTGCCATGTTTCTCACAATAACTGTTAAATTCATTGAATGTGAATTCACTATTGGTATTATGGATGACTTTGTCATGTGTTGCATTGGTTTTGTCATTGATGTCAACACTTGTCGTCTTGGAGGTTTACATTATGGTTCATCGGTATGGTTAGTGGCTTATGCATAGTCACCAGTATATGTTCACCAGCAGGTTAAATTGTTCATCGGCAATGATGATAACTTGGAGATCACTTGGTTATGTCGAAGACATGGATTGGAAGTTTGGTTTTGGTGTTTTTCTTATTGGTCTAATCGGGTTGACAGATTTTCCTTTACCGATAGATAAGTTTAGGTTATGGACCGGTACTCCAGATCAGCACAACCCATCATGGAGATTGTTTATTGATTGGTTATTATGGTAAATGTATTGAGCCGACATGTTGTATCACATCAAGACTCATTCGTAATTGATTTAATTGTAATATCTTTAGTGAGCCGACCTATTCATTTGGTCTTAGATTTTGTATATATGATTGTAAGATCTTATTGAAGATCGTGGTCATGTCATGAGTGAGTGTGGATATTGAAGAGCGAAAATAAGCAGATCCTTGTGTGAATCACACAGACATTATTTGAAGGTTGAAAGAAGGTTATGAAGGTGTTTTGACACTCATGTCCAGAGCTTAACCGGTACTGAATCCAGCATTGCAGATGCTATTTTGAGCAGTACATTATCATTGGATTTAACCATCTAATTGTGTAGTCAGTGTGACTCCTATTTTGTATTTGAGTAGTGAGCTCTAGGCAGTTGGCCTTTCTGCATGTGCAGACCCCATTTGTATACACATAATATCTGCCTTGGATTGTGGGTAAGGTTTCCCACCGTGGTTTTTCCCTTACCGGGTTTCCAAGTCAATTTTTTTGTGTTATGTGTTGTGGATATTGTTTCTGATTCAGTTTCATACATTAAGCTATACTAGTATTGCTATAAATGTTAAACTGTTATACTAGTATTGCTATACATTAAGTTTAAGTTGGAATAATTTGCATTTGGTTTATAAATTAATGAGAACTGGTTAACAACTGATTCACCCCCATCTCAGTTGTCCTTCCTGGGACCTAACATTCATGACCTTGATCTGACCTTAAGCATTTAATATTCAACCCTGTCTTTGTCTCAACCATAGCTTTAAATATTTTGAACTTTTCAAAGGCTTCAAATTTCTCCCTTAGAAAAACAACCCACATCATTCTAGAATAATCATCCATGATTAGCATGAAATATCTATCGCCCTGAAAGCTTCTTATTCTAGCAAGACCACACAAATTAGTATGAATAAGATCAAGAACATCATTAGATTTGTCTTGTATACTCTTAAAAGAAGTTCTGACTTTCTTACCCATTTGACATTCCTTACATGTACTCGATTATAAAGCTTCACAATCTTTGGTATATCTCTAATTGCCTTACTTGAGTTGTTCTTTACAATGCACTCAAAATTCACATGACACAACCTCTTATGCCATAGCCAACTCTCATCAATATGTGCAATCAAACATGTCATCTCACCAAAGTTCAAATGAAAGATTTTACCTTTAGTCTGAGTACCGGTTGCAATCTCCAATCCAAATCTGATTATGATTTTACATTTTCCATCCTTGAACTGTAATTGAAATCCCTTATCCACTAGATATCATACATTCAAAAGATTATGCCTTAAACCATCAACATAATAGACATTATTAGTGTTATTCTTACCATCCAATGATATAGTTCCTCTTCCTCTAATCATGCATTCTTTGTCATCTCCAAATCTAACCAGACCACCATCAAATTCTTGTAAAGATAGAAAATTACTTTTATCTCCAGTCATATGATGTGAACATCCACTATCTATCACCCATTCATCCTTGTCTTCAACTTTAGCAGCAAGGGCCTTCTCTTCAGGTACCGGAGCATCTTCCTTGATAGCTAAGAATACCCATTCCTTTCCATTACTGGATTCACTAGCTGAATTTTGTGTTAGTTTATCATCAGAATCATTAGTCATACCTTCCTCATCAGCATAGTAGCATGATCTATCTTTGTTCCTTCTATACTTATGCTTGTTTTGATATTCATGGTTAGGTTTAAAATATCTTCTAGCTCTTTCTTCAAATCTTGAATTCCTTTTAGGGCATCTAGATGCAAAATGACCTATCTTATTACATGCAAAACATTTAAAACATGATTTTCCTTCATACTTACTTCCTCACAGACCCTTAGCTACCCTTCTAGCAAATAAGGCTTCAAGTTGCTCAATTTCTTCATCTTCTTTCTTCATATCCTCTAGTTCCTTTGCATATAATGCTTTACAATCTTTCTTTCCGGTTCATGATGTAGATGCATGAAAAGAAGATTTAGTCTTTACAACTCCAAGAGGACCAAATTCTTCAAGCTCAAAAGAAGATATCTTTCCAACCAAAATGTCCCTATTAACAGAAGAGTTAGGCATTATTCTCAGCTCATTGATTATAGTAGCCTTCATTTTTTAAGCTGATGGAATATCTCTCGATACTTTAGAAACAATTTCATCTTCGCTTAGAGATCCACCACAACATTAAATTCCCAACATAATTTCATTGAGTCTTTCCATAAAAGCAGCAATTATTTCATCTTCCTTCATTTTCAAGTTCTCGTATCTCACCTGGTAACCATCAAGTTTAGCAAATTTAATAGTAGGGTCACCTTCATTCATAGTCTCCAACTTGTCCCAAATAGATTTTGCAATTGATTTGTCTGTTAATATCATTACTTGCCAATCTGAAAGGGTCCTCAAAAGGGCTTCTCTAGCTCTGCAATCATTCTCAATGTTCTTATCCAAGTCTAGCGAAGGAGAATTTACATATGTCGGATCATAAGGAGTATATCCTTTCTTAGTGATTTGTCAAATCTCTTTGCTAAGACATCTTAGATGTGTCTCCATCTGAAGCTTCCACGCTCTGTAATTTGCTCCATCAAACCTAGGGTTGTCCTTTCACTAAGGAATTGAAGTTGAATGATTAGACGCCATAGGAACTTCTTCAAGCGGTTAAGCTTCTGCAAAGAGGACCAAGCTCTGATACCAATTGTTAGGATAACCAGTGGACAAATGAGAGGGAGGGGGTGAATCAGTTGTCAAAAGATTATGAAAATTTGAGCACTTAAAACCTTTTACCGGAATGCATAAACCAGATACCGAAATAGCACATATAGAAATTAAACACAAATATAAATTATATAACATCTACCATCCATCCACAACACATAACACAAAGATTTGTACGTGGAAAAATTGGTAAAGGGAAAAACCATGGTGGGATGCCTACCTATAGTCAAATGAGACTTTTGCAGTAAGTATGTGAATACAATAAGGGGCCTACACATGTAGGAAGGCACACTACCTAGAGCACACTGCACATCACAAAGGAGCCTCACTGACTACAAAAGTTCTCCGGACTACAATAGGGAAGGAAGATTGAACTGCAAGAATAGCATCACCTATGCCTAAGTACAGTTCTGGTTAAGCTCACTACAGGAGGTCTAAAACCTCTTACACAAACCCAATTCGATCACCTATGATCGACCAAAATCTCTGCATATGATTACAACTTTATTTCCACATAGATAATCCCATAACCCATGCCATACCATACATGATCTACAAAGAGATCTTACATCATATTTATACAAACCTTGGACCTAAACAATTAGGCCGGCCACCTAAAAGATAACACAATAAATCCATTACATAAACCCACAAACCAATGATAATCCAATTCGGCCTAGGGCTGAAACAACATAAACCAATCAATAAATCCAACTGATAACGCATCAAGAGCATCCACCAACATGTTACATAAACCGGTCCATAGCCTAAGCATAATAGCACCATACCTATAATAGGTCACCATAAGCGAAATGCAACACCACTGATCAACTAGAACATGAACATGATAACCATAAGTATCCTGATAACCTTCTAGAAGCTGCACCAACACCACTTATCAAATCCATCAAAATATTTTAAACAAAAGCTTTGTCGATAAAACCCTTACCGGTAACCAAAAGGCTTACTAGAGCAGAGCATATGATAGCTTATGGGCCACTAAATCCTAAACCAAATGAATGTGATACACACCTGAATCACATGAACCTCCGAACCAAACCAATACCACAAACCGGAGAATACCGAAGATGATCTCCAGATCAATATCACAATCCAACCACTCTACCAAAACCCGACAGACAACCAAAACAGCTAGTATTGACATCAATGCAACACATAATCAATTTTGTCGAATAGTCAACACCTACAATTTAAGATGCTACACTTGATTTTACCAAATCATATTACAAAGAGACAAAGTTAGTTCAATCATCTAACAAATATAAATCACTTGATTATTTTTTATTCAACCAAATAATTATTACATATTTATATGTAATATTTTATACATGTGAATACACTCAATTTTTAGATAAAAAAAATATGCATGCTCATTCATCAAATGAATTCCACCACAAAAATAGAAATCATGAAATTTAAAAAACTACTATTTGTAGTTCCCTCCCAAAAAAATCTATTCTCACAACAAAATAATGCATAATAGACCTTGGAAATGAAATAATCATGCCCTAACACATCTCCCACACATGTGAAGAGATTCTCTTCAGGATGTCTAGGCTTTTGATAAAAAACTAAAACAACTAGGAAGGAAGAGAAGTGAGTTATGAGATAGGGAAATCAATAATATAAAACACACTTAGACTTCTTTGAAATTTTCTTCACCCATATATTAACGTATGGGCTACTAATAAATTAATTAGTTAACCATTTTCATACTTATAAGATTTCCTAATAAATATAAATCATTCATATAAAGAGTGTGATGATGTAAAAACAACTTTTTAATTAAGTTAAAATTGTCAAATATAAATGAAAAGTAATACAAAATCAGAAATTGAAACTTCTCTTCCTGCTTAGTAATTTAAATTTTGTCGTCCAAATTGATTTAAAGCTCTTTCTAAAACTTTTCAAATGGTTTAGAAAGGAATATTTGGAATTACAAGGGTCATATTAGTGTTATGAGGGTTGATGTATTATTATAATCTCCTTTTCCCAAAAATGTGCCTCACTTGAATGATGTGACCAATCATTAGTGTTATGAGGGTTGATGTATTATTATAATCTCCTTTTCCCAAAAATGTGCCTCACTTGAATGATGTGACCAATCAAATACAAAATATTCATTGTCAAGAGATCTTAAGAATAAGAAAGGGGTTGTAATATAAATTTAAAATTTGAAAGCATATTTGACTAAATCAAGGACCTCAATCTCAAGCACATTAACAAATTAATTTTTCTCTAACACTAGCATGATGGAAAATACAAGATCATTAATCATAGTCCCCATATAGCTTAAGAAACCAATGAAGAAATGACACACCTCTTAAATAAATATCTTTAAACTGAAGCATGGAAGAAATGGCCTCCAAAAATTTAAATAAAATTTAAACCCATGTAACCTTGGAAATACTTACTCAAGATGTCTAATCAAATCAAAGGCCCTACTTTTTTTATGCAAAGTATGGGGCATCTATGAAAGAGAACTACAACACACTTAGCAAAACTTGAAAGGATAAAAAATGGAAATCATTACAAGTGGAATTTGCATGTCAATGCCTTTAGTCAAGAGGCGAGGATTTGGATTTTTTTTGGAATAACGAATATTGCACGGAGGGATGAAGGAAACATGTTGAAAAAAATGGTAAATTAAAAATCTAAGTCTTACAAATAAGTTTACTCATTTTTAATATTGTCAATCAATCAATTACAACATGTCGGATCTCCAAAGTGTGCACTTAGCTAATGTAACAAGAGTTGCAAGCAGTGAAGTTCCTGCCAAAGGCTAGAAGAATAGTTCTGGTATTGTTGTTGCATGATGTGTTTGTGTATGCATGAATATAGTAGCTAAGTCTGGAGTATTAGTGTTGTGTAACTTGTTTATGTATTTGGCACGTAATTTTTAACATTGACCTACATGAATTTGTATAATAGCAATACAATACTATATTATTCTGCTTGCTAATGAATAGCAAGCTAACATTAAATAACTGACAGAAATAAAATATCATTGTTTTCTTAATATTTGCACGTACAAAGAATACATATTATTGAGGGCTATAATGATAACAATCCTGACTGGAATCTACACCATATTGAACCTAACAAAATGAATTATCTTGCAACTCTATGGAACAGAGGGTCTCGTATCTTGTCCAATCTCCCTGTAGTGACTAGTCACCATAGTTTCGCTTTCGTCCCACACTCATGAAAAGGAAAGGAGTGTTGATACTATCCCTACTATTCATCATGGAAGAACAACGCCAACATAAGTATAGTAGAGGAGAAAACTCTATCGAAAACAAGAATAGAAGAAGCAAACAAGGCAAAAAGAAACATATTTATATTTTGAAACTCTTAGATGTCTATTTAGATCTTCTCTAACTTTACCCCTACAATTATGTATACAAGACCAAATAGGATGAAAGATCAAAACATATCTATGTATCTGTACAAAATCCTTTTTGCAATATTGCATTTTAGGAATTTGGTTGTGTTTGCAATGGGATAGAGCTATGTCTGTTAGACCAATATGTAGTGTTGTATGAAAAGTGCATCAGCTTAAGATAGAGAAGAATTAAATCTTAAAGCAAATACAACAAAGCAAATGTTTGCATTTTTGCAATAAGAAAGTTTTCAATTATGGACCCCAAAGTAGCACCTTAATAATTTTGAAGCTTCATTGCAAAATTTTAGGTGATAAGTATCAAACTATCCTATCCAAATAATCTAATGGAGTTAACAAGAATATAATGTACCTCATAAAGTCTTGTCCATAGTGAATAATAATAATAATCAATTTTATGTCTGTAGCTCTTTCAGATTCTTTAATTTTTTAAATGGATGATGCCTCTTTGATATCTTCACTCACTGCTGTGAAGGGAATTGGTGTCCAGGTAGGACCAGTTGCTGAGGCCAGCTAAAATACACAAAATGCAATCAGTACTTACATTTATAAAACCCTCAAACACAAATACAAATCCATATGCAGATTGAAGTCAAATGCAGTAAAGAACTCACTTAAGAGAAAACTTTCTTGAATTGAAAAATACATGTGCAAATGGCCCTCTAGGTGTTGAGGAATTAGACTAAAAAAACTAAATTATGTATCATAATGACTTCAGTTGTGAAGCTGCCTAAGATATAAGGAAATTAATCTATAAATAGGAAAGTAACCAACACATCAAAAGATTCAAAGAGATAGGAAGGCCAAGTGGTTGACTGCCCAAGAAAGACAACACTTACAAGAGGAACATTCATGTTTGTGTGGACATGGAAAGATGTATGGTTCAGATATTTTTGTTTGTAAACATCATGAGGACCAGGAGTTCCTTCTTTTAGAGAACCCATTGAAGGATGAAAACATAGATGAAGATGAGATAGTAGAGCATGCACTAGGTGGATCAGTCACTAGTGTTATACCTACTCATGTAGAGGGCAACATAAGCAAATTGGTGGTTGGACCTTTGTTCATTCGTGGAGAATTTGAAGAGTTATCTCTCCTAGAGGATTTCATGGTAGAGCTTACATTTTCTGGACCAGCCTATGAAGTAGTGTACATGGATGAGGGCATTGGTGATTCACCTTGGTTTAAGCATGAGGACATTCTTGGAGAAGCTATTGATACTTCTACCTCATGATACATTATCAGAGTGTGGAGCTGCTCACTTTTCAAGATTTGAAGTGTGCATGATCAATGGTCTGTGAGGCACTTACTTGGAGTTGATAAGTTTCAGCTGAGCCTTGGTACATGGTATGATGAAACCACAAAGGTTTCAGGTTGTCTTTTGGGGACAGTAGCTGATTGGAGGAGTTGGAAAGGATTGTATCATCTTTCCCTTATTGGAGGTGGCTTTAATGATGAACTCCCATTATCCCTTATCATGGAGGTAATCATTGTTTCACTTGGAGTGAGGTTCTCAGTCAGATAGATGCTGCCCTGGTTCATAACAGCAGCATATGGTGTATTGTATTTCCAACGAACACTTAATGGACCAGCTGAAGGCCCAAATTGCTGAGGCATATGCTGAAGAATTCCTCGAGGTATTTGTTCTAATGATAAGGGTCCTTGTTCTAACGATATTTCTTTCATGATATCAAACACTCATGGCCAACATAACTTTGACCCCCTGCTGCAAATATGGGTTACTAGTGTTTCATGAACGGAGCCCAATATTGTCTAGAGAGCTAGCTTTAACTATTTTTTCATTTCTTAGTGTTTAGGGAAATTCTCAGTTCACTTTAGTAATTTTATGTCAAAATTTATCTCAGAATTAAAACTTCTCTTGCAGATGCAGACAAAGAATAGAAAAATACTGGTGTTTAAGAAGGGTTTATTGTAGAAAACTGTAGTGAATACCTCAACAAACTAGCAAAATTTTATTAGGGTTGTCAAAGTCTATTGCAAATACTTGGATATATTAAAATTAAAAGATAAAAAAATTCAATTATAGTTTATAAATTATTAAGCAGTGCATAAAGTAGAAGAAAATGAAAATTAAAGTTTTGATGTAGCCACATGAGCAGAATAAGTTAGAACATTGAAAGCCTTTATTAGGGTTTTTTGCAAGTAATTGTGCTAAATAATTTAACAAAATACTTGTCTCTGCTATTACTAGAATTTTTCACAGCTAACTGTACAAAATAATTACTTGAACAAAATACATGTAATAATTTTGCAACTATACTAACAGGGATGTATGAAATACAGAGAAGCATAGATAGGCCATGTAAACTATTTTTGTCTGTTAACAGTCCTAACCGGTACAGAAAGTTGTGTACATTCTTTGCTCACACATACAATTTACATGCAACTCAACATGGTAAAAGTATTATAAAACCTACACCACTGTAATACACGGACCTGCGCTATATGTTCTGACAGAGCAACATCTAGAGAGACGTGCGTTCTCTTCCATAGAGAACATAAAACCATCTCTGACATCCTGCAATCGTGAATGCAGTCTAATAGAAGATTGCCAAGAAAATTTGGATTAATAAGCGTGTTAAAAAATATGCATCTTCACTTATAGAAATAGCATATTTGAAAATAAATATTTCAAAACGATTAAGTATTATATTTGAACCAGGATCGGTGCTTTGTTTTACCATTCTAATCCATTTGAGTGGGGAAAGTCAAGTACTTAATACTCTGTCAACAGACCAACTAAATCCTTGGTTTTCTTGGTAGAAAGTGTTACTTTCTAATATTCCAGATTGGTATCTGGTTGGAAGTAATTACTAATAGTTTAAAAGTTTAAAATTCATAATAGATCATTAGCTGCGTTCCTCCAGATTTCATGCCTCTCCAATCAGACCTAAATGAGAAAATGCGAGCGATTTTGATAGATTGGCTTGTTGAGGTCTTTTCTTACCCTCACTCTCTGAGGCTTCATTGGAAACTATAGAAAGCAGCCACCAAGTTATGAGTAGACTGTAGGATCAGACAACCCCAAAAGGAAGCAACCGCCATACTCTCCCACCCCCTGCCTAAAACAAAAAAAAGCAGCCCTCCACAACATCACAAAACAAAATTCATAACAAATTTACACAACTAAAAGTATAAAACAAACACTGGGAAGGGTGTCCCTATCATGAGGCTATCCCATCCTCCGTAAAACAGGCCCTTTCCATCATCCATAGGCTCCCATATTGATTTGTTGATCGTAGTGTTAATTAAATTAGCATGTCAGTGCGCTCTAAGATGTCTATTTCCAGATTAACAACCAAAAACTCAGATACTCTGCAATGGTTAAGAAATATTAATTCAACAATTGCCAACATATTACGAAGAATCATCGTTTAAGAACTAACCTTTTCAACTCGGTACTGATCATCAGGAGTAGCGTTAGCTCCTCTGTCTAAGGGCGCAATTTATTGAAGCAGCTCCTCTCTCACTACTGCCCTGTCTTTTTTCTTCGAAAACAGAAACAGGGATGCCTATGCCTTCACGGGCCTAGAAAAACAAATAGCCATTCTCAAATAGTTCACATTGCTTCTCGCTATTTCTTCGGTGTTCACCACATCCAGACAAGTATCCAAAATATGGAAGCACACGCAAGACATATGGCTATATGAACGGATGCCATCTTGTTCTTGAAAATCCCTGTTATTTCATTGTTGTTAGCCATATTAATAATGACCTGCAACGCACTGACACAGACATAGTTTTATGTGCGTTCTTTCTCGTTGGTATCTGCGAACCCTCCTGGCAACCATCTGCTATGCCAATGAAACATTGCCAAAATATTTTGAATCAATATTTTGCATAAAATATATGCAACTTGTACCTAACAAATATTCAAAAACAAATTTAGGCAAAGAATTCTGGCACTTTGATTGGTTGAATGTAAACGGATTAATAACAATTTAAGCATCGCTGCCTGGGCTATAATTTCCTGCAGGCAGGAAATAACAAACCATATTTATATCTTGAAGGGTCAAATTTGAGTTCAAAATGAACAAGCTACAGTTATGCATGTAAGTATTTTTACTTTTATTGATTTTCCCACTACTATATTATATCTTTTTTCAATCATATTCTAATGCTTAAAGTGTCAAATCATTATCTTCAAAATTATTAGGTTGTTTAAGGTGAAAGAAGAGAGTGTAGACAAATCATTATCTTTCTTATGTTAGTTTCCTTTTGAAAGATGGAGTCATAATAATTTTAAACCATAAGAGATAAGCTAGTTGAATAAGGACAAGGAAAATGATTGCCAAGAATCACAAATTTTTAAGAGATTAATGATTGCAAGAAAAATGTCATTTTGAGATTGAAAAATGCATGTGAAAAAATCCAAGTGGGAAGAGATTGTAGCTTTAGAAGAAAGCCTATATATGGCTATTATTGGCACTCGATTGAAGAACAAGGGTGATCATAATTTTCATAAAATGTTTATAACATTTGATGAAGGTTGTAGTCTTTTTTAAAGCTTACACTTGAAACGATATAATGTTAGTGGTAAATCATTTCAAATTGTGGAAGAGTGCAGTTGTATGAAGGCCTTGAAAATAATTGTCATTAATACATAACTAGTTGTTTTCTAATCGTATAATGATTCAACTATTTGTTCCAATGGGGAGGGTAAGTAAAAGAGAAAAGAAAGAAAAATAAAATTGAATGTGTGAAAATATATAGTGCGAGAAGAAATGCAAAAAAATGGAAAGTTAAATTAAAGTATTGGAAAAGATAAATAGTTCAATTGGAAGGAAAAAATATCAAAAATATTAGTTGTAATTTACATTTTTATTATAAAAAATATTTTTTGAACTTTGTTGACTTCTTTGAAAAGATAGAACATGTGAACGGCTGTGTTGTGATGTATTCACATATCACCCCATTGCAAATAGGGACCCCTACCTTTTGATTTCAAGGGTTAGTTTTCTTGGTCTTCTAAGTTCTTGTCTATTGACCTTTTGCATTTGAAGGGTCGCCAGGGGGCTCATTAGGATAGCAGGCTCTACTTGAGTCAAGGGGATCTACTCAAGAGGTTGGGTCAATTGAGTGATTAGGGGTAATTTATATCATTCCTAGGGTGTTTTTTGTGTACTATCTGGTCACACTTCAAGTTGCTAAATCAAACTTTGGTTGAATGCATAATGTCCTCGTAGGTCCCATCCCTTACATCAAGGCCAAAGCGAATTCGCCTTGAGAAGTCTGGAATGTCATCCTGATCTTCAAATGTCCTGAAATTTGGCGTCGTCTGGGATGGCATCCTGATCCTAAAATTTCACTAAGTCTAGAAAATTGAAGAATCCTCCAAAAACTAGATTTTGCATTATAACTCCTGGAGGTCCAAAACCACTCTCAAACATCCTGACAATATATATGGAATATAACTTAAAGTAAAAGAAGAAAGATATAAGGAAATGTCACTTATACTTAAATGTTATATTCCATATATGAATCTTGACGGAGAGGCTAAAATGTCAAATTTTGCTCGTGACCCTTCCAAAGGGTCTAAAGTGAATTTTGATTTCACTCCTGACCCTTCCAAAGGGTCCAGAGCGAAATTTCACAAATGACCTAAGATTTCACCTAATTCAATGAGTGGTTGAGCGAATTTGCAAAGTTATGAAAGGAAATGCATCAAAGGGTTGATTCTAAGGCAAAGTCAAGTCGAATCCAAGGTGAATTGAGTCTAGAATAGGAATTTTGCTCCTGACCCTTCCAAAGGGTCTAGAGGGAATTCCTCTATAGGACACTCTACATTGATCTTAACTATGAACTAATCCATGTACCTGGTATTATTGAAGGCAATTCACTTGTTTGGATGAAGAAATGTTAAAATGATGTCAGGATTTGAGCCAAAGGGTGAATTTCGCTCTTGTCCCTTCGAAAGGGTCCAGAGCGAAATTCTTGTATGACCCTATTTCTTCACAAAACCTTGAACTAAATGCCAACTTGAGGAGAAAATTTGCTTGATCATGAGGGAAGGAGGCTTGAGAAGTTATGTCCAAGGCATGGAAAGGAGAAAGAAAGTGAGAAATGAGCCTAAAATGAAAATTTTGCTCCTGACCCTTCCAAAGGGTTCAGAGCGAAATTCACATATCCACTATGTTGCTACTTGTTATGGCCAAGTTTTTAACTTCCAAGGCATGGGTGGAAATAATTTGATGTGTTATTTCCTTTCAAAGGTAGATTCAGGCGATGGAATAGTGAAAATCAACCCAAAATCATGAATTTCGCTCCTGACCCTTCCAGAGCGAAATCCTCAATTTGACCCTTTATTTTGCATAAGACATTGAAAAGACCTTGTTTTGAGTTAAGTGGATGGAAAATAGACTTGATTGTGGTGAGGGGAAGTGAGTTTGATCAAGTTTGAAGGTGAATTGAATGGAATATGTGTGAAATCAACCTAAAACAAGAATTTTGCTCCTAACCCTTCCAAAGGGTCCAGAGCGAAATTCTCTATAACCCTCATTTTCTTCCTTGTTTAGGACAATATTTTAGTTCCTTGGGCATATTTGGAAGTGGATTAACATGTATTTACCTTTTGAAGTGATGGGATGTGAAGGAGTGAAGGATTTTGTCCTAAAGCTTGAATTTCACTCTCGACCCTTCCAAAGGGTCCAGAGCAAAATTCTTGAAAACACCTATTTTCCCCTTGGAGGAGGTAAAATCCTTGGTTTTTAAGGTGTGGATGGAAGTGAAATGACGTGTAATTTCCTTTTGAGGTATATTGGAGTTGAAAAAATGAAGAAATGAGCTCAAGACATGAATTTCGCTCCTGACCCTTCCGAAGGGTCCAAAGCGAAATTCCCAAAATCTCCTTTTTCTTTCAATTTTGTGTCAAGCCAAGTGTGGATCAAGGTGAATTAAGATTGAAGATGTCCTTAATCATACCTTTGAATAGCTTGTGACCATCAAATATGAAGGAATAGAGATAAATCTTGAATTTCACTCCTGACCCTTCCAAAGGGTCCAAAGTGAAATTCTCTAAGGTCCTGTCCTTGGCCATGATTAGGAGCAAATTTCTCCTTTTAGGCCTTCTTTGGGGTCAAAAAAATGTTGATTTAATGAGAGAGGGATCCAAAGTTGAAATTCAAAGGAAAGCAAGGTATGAAGAATGAATCTAGGTGAAGGAAAACAAGCAAATCTTGAATTTCGCTCCTGACCCTTCCAAAGGGTCCAGAGCGAAATTCTTAAAATCACCTAGTTTGCTCATGATTGAGATCAAGACATCGATTCCTAGGCCTTTGTGGAGACAATACTAGTGTATTCTTGCCTTGGGAGGCATTTTGGAGTAGATAAATGATAGAATTTGAGCCTAAGAAAGAATTTCACTCCTGACCCTTCCAAAGGGTCCAAAGCGAAATTCTTAAAACCTCTATTTTGCTCCCAATTTTGCATCAAGCCAGGTATTTATTGAGATTAGAAACATCCTTAGGCATGCATTTGAGCAAGTTGTGCTCACAAAATGTGAAGATTTTGTTTTAAAATGCAAATTTCACTCCTGACCCTTCCAAAGGGTCCAAGGCAAAATCCTTTGAAACTCCTATTTTTCACCTTGTTTGAGCTAGGCAAAGGGATAGTTGTGAGATTATGATGAGAAGAGGTTTGAAGGCTACGCCTAAGATTATGATGAGAAGAGGATTGAAGGCTACGCCTAAGATTATGAAATGATGAAATGAGGTCTAAATTGAGAAAAATAGCAAATTTCGCTCCTGACCCTTCCAAAGGGTCTAGAGCGAAATTCTTATAGGGCCTATCCCTGGGGAGGATCCTAAAGAAAATTCCATTTTGATCCATTTTTGTTAATGATTTAAGGTAAAAGTGCTATGACCAGGATAAATATATCATGTGTGCTTAATCATCTTTTGGTTTGTTTTGCAAGTGGAAGAAAATCAGGCCAAGACAAGGACGAATTGTTCTAGTTCATCATCATCAAGAACATTCCAAAGGCATGGAGGAGGACTCAAGATGCTTCTAAAGCGTTGGAAGGATACAAGTGTTCGAGGAGTTCCAAGCTATCCTCAAAAGACTCCATTCTATCACACAAAAGACCCACATGATGACAGAGAAGAATGACCTTACCAACACTTCAAGGTGAGGTATGCTACCGTAGAAAGAAGAACATGACAATAAGGAAGCCTCATCAAGAACATAGAGAATCAAGGAGTGCATCATTCATCGCATCAAGGATAGAGGAGGATCAACCAAGATACAAACGTCAAACAAGGTGGCATCCTAGTCACTTTTCCTCCAGTCGGATTGGTCCACCTCAGCCTGTCCAGATTCAATGCACGTAATTTATCAAGGATGACACAAACTTCGGGGTACCTACCCCTAATTTGTATAGGTCCACACTCATTGAATATAATTTTCTTATTGGCTAAGGAAGTTTGTTATAACAAACCCTAATTAGGGTTTCTATCTTGTAATCCTAGCCATTGATTCTAAGTCAATCTGAGCCATCAATTTGTAAAGGGCTCTCTATATAAAGCCCTGGCTCTTCATTTGTAAAGGTTAAAAGATAATAGTTAGGAGTTAGCAAAAGAGAGAAAGTCAATAATTAGTAGCTCAATAGTAGATAGCATTTTAGAGTAGAGTAGAAAGAGAAGGCAAAGATTGTTGTCAAGACATTGTTGCAAAAGACATGTAAACTTCATTGAAGCAATGGTGAATTCTATGTGTCGATTCTACAATTTGCATGGTCTCTATACATCTCAAATTTAATTTCATGTTATTAGATGAATGGAAGAAATTTGTATGATCAATGATGAAATTCGTATCTCCATACTACTAGCGGTTTGTTGATTGCAAACTTGCCTTGCGTAGTTAACTAGAATCATTCAACTTATTGCTTAACTTCAATTATCACTTCTTCATTGATATGCATCAACCTGACGGTGTCTATGCTTGTAGCGGTGATCTGAACATCATAAAGCTATCCTTAGAAGATTGCACTAATCTTGTGGAGATGATCAGAGCATGTCAAAGCAAGACTTAGTTAGAGTTTCATCAAAGATCATCCATTGCTCCTACATTCTTAGTTTTAGAATTAGATTCCTCTCCAACCCTTATCTTTTTTTCCCTTTTTCAAAAATCAAGGATCAGTTTAGACCCACATTCTAGTGATATCCAAAGTAAATCAGATGCTCAGGTAGTCGAATGTAAGTCCCCTTGTGATTCCAACATAATCACATCATACCACAAGAGCTTATCCACATGTAGAAACCCTACATATCAGAACCTTGGAGTTGCTCCGATTGATCCTTCGGCGAGATCTTCAACAGTCGGGGAAACTTTGTTCAAGAGAGGATAAGATACCTTGGTATTTTATTCTGTGTTCGCATGTGCATGAAAAACGCATCAACAGGTTGATATGTTGCACTAGTTAAAATGGGTACCGATGATAATTGGATATAAACCAATATAGATAATATAAATTGAATTCCACAAAATAAAACAGATTCCACGCAGGTCTGCTATTAAGCCGGTTCTTCGAAAACTAATCATTCAAGGGTATTTTGGAGCTTGAAAATATGTCAGGGAGATGTTGCAGCTGCTCTCTGGAGAAGGTTATGTATTATCTTAAACATTCTTCACTCTTGTAAGTTATCTGAAATGAAATTGTTCTTTTTTCGAAGTCTACTTGTTTATTGAGCAATATGTACGTTGATTTTACACTCATAAACGGCTCTCTGTGTCGGTGTATACTAAGTCTTCTTTACATCATAAGCACAGAGACAGAGACAGAGAACTTTGTTGAACTGGTTTTTTTTTGTTGGATGATAACATTTTTAACGAAAATGCATTTGTTTGATGCAGATTGCAAGGCAGGGTTGCAATAATCACAGGCGGATCCGCAGGCATTGGAGAGGCCACTGTTCGGCTATTTGCAAATCATGGAGCCAAAGTCATCATTGCAGACATTGCAGACGACGCTGGTATGAAAGTGGCCGAATCACTTTCTTCCTGGGCGACATATATCCACAGTGATGTGAGCAAGGAGCCATAAATCTGGTAATGAATTTTATGGGAGTGGCCCCTTCAGCAGAGGCTAAGGCCAATGTGGAATACGAGTGAGTTGCATTGGTCATTGTTTATTGAATCGGTTATGATATTAAATTTATACTCAATGGTTGTGTATACAATTCATTAATATCGAAATGCTTGTACAAGTACTCAAGAGCAAGCTATGCTAAATAATTATGTTAGTCGATGCTTATATAGTATTGCATTATATTATTATTTGATAATTTTCACATTTATTGTTTATGGTTATATTATATCAGATATACAATAAACTTAAACTTGAGTGTAGGAGATATTGGAAGATTAGAAAATAATATTTATTATATATATTTTGTAATAGAATCAACTTAAAAGTAAGGGATATTGAATATAGATGAGATCCTATCATAGTATGAAATATCATGAGATTGGAACTTGATGATTATATGTCAATCTATTCTTATGGTTATTTGTCTAATATGGTATAAACTAGTAGGGTCAACTCAAGGCAGAGTGTGTTGGGAGTTTTGTAACTAAAGGATAACTTACATTTACTTTATACTTTGCATTAACCAACTAATTAGTTATTTAGATTATTAATTTATTATAGGTCAGAAGGCCCATACTAGTTGTATATCATGTTAGCTAAAGGGGATATAGGACATTCCATAATAGGTTACATATGGCTAGTGTATACATATTATTTTTTTACTTGGTTGGTGCATTTGGTTCTACTATAGATGTGCATGATATCTATTATCCTTGTAAAAGGATTGAACATATTCTAGTGGAAAGATGTGAGGGGGACTACCTAGTCTATGTTTGTAGGTAAAGTACTTAGATGATTCTCCCCCTCCCATGGATAGAAAACCATGTTACTCAAGCACTCAAAGATTATATATTGTTGTATCTTGTATCTTGGAAATCTATGGAATTATATACTATTGGCATCCTTATTTCTAGATGTTATACTATATACTCACTATATTATCTGTTTATTTTTTAAATATTAAATATATATTATTTAAGTTGAAATTATTATTTAAAATATTATTTTTAATTAAGAAAAGTGGAATTTTTATAGGACCCCAACCACGCTTGAATAGAAGAACAATAGAAATATGAAAGAAAATTATACAAGTTACCCAAGAAAGAAACATGACAACAAGACAAGCTATTGCTTGATTAAAACCTATATAACATTTCATTTACGGGCTTGGAATAAGGGAGAGAATCCAACTTTTGAAAGAGATTTCCTCCTCCTTTGTACAATAATCCAAAAATATTCATCCAAATCTAAATCCTTAGGATAAGAGGGGACAGTAAACCACTCAAAATGTCTAACTAATAGACAATAGCATTTGAAGAACTAAGAGAAGATGATGAAAAAAATTAAGAATAACTTTATAACTTGAGGGTGAATAGAATTCCGAGCATAAATATTATTAGTTAGTTGCACACAAGGAGACATGTTGAGTCTAGGGAGAGGAATTTCTAAAATGCATTAGGGTAGGTCCAAATCTTCAAAATTGGTAATTGAATTGTCAAGATACACCATAAGATGGTTAGGAAGAGATTTCTTAACCCAAGTTGATGAAGACAACTTGTGAGAGAAACTAGAATAGAAATATACCAAGTTCCCAATAGAAAAATATGTCTTCAATATATAGGAATCCCTTCATAATAAACAATTTGAGACCAAGACATGTGATTAACTTGTAGCAAAACCTCACTAGGAAAAGCTTGCACTATATCAACTTCAACCAAAATACAAAAAATGAGGTGTTGGTCAAAGCATTGCCTCACAGGTAGAAGTAAACTAGAACTACAATGGGAGATAAGCTAATCTCACCATAATAAGCACAAAATTAATAGACATGGAGCCATCAAATTATTAAAGGGAGGAAACTAATGTTACATCAAAAGAGAATGCATATCCAACATATAGATATCAACATGTCTATTCTCAAAAGAATCAAAACAAAACAAAAAGGTCTACCGAAAGGGTCAATCTATATCTTACATTCAAACAAAGGAATCCATTTTTCAAAAATTCAATTGCTCAAATCTAGGAGGGAAGGCGACATAAGAAAAAATTTGTAAATAAAACCCTTACTCTTGAAGTAATTCTTGAATCCAATAACATTACACCCTAGAGACACAACATGAACTATAACATCAAATGCAATAGGTGATAGAACTATTTACTGGATCATGTAAAGGGTTACCATACTAAAAACCCTTGTAAACATCAAAGCCCTTAACTTTTATAGAAGATAAACCCAAGAAAAACCTTTTTCCATAGCAACAAAGGATCTATGAGGATGAGAAGCCTCAAGTGAAATAGATTTATCATGGGTAAGAGACATAGGGGTGACCCCATGTAAGTTAGAAACAACAACCCCAACACCACCATCCAAAATACAAGACCCCACCACCACCCACATAGCATGCAGATTTTAGGACTCCAATAGATTGAACAAATACAAACACCAAGTGCTAGGGGTTTTAAGTACTCATCCAAGAGAAACAAAAATTATAGTAGAAAAAGTAGAATGACGACAGCTTGCAACTATAAGAATAAAACTCCATACCATAGAAAAAACTACCAAGAAAGCCAAGGCGACACATATTTTCCTTCAAATCTTCGTCAAGGAGGGTCAAATAAACCACTAAATCATATACAAGAATAGATAAGAAACCAAAGAGGGAAAATAATAGCTGTAAATTGGTGGACCAAGAAAGAAAGCAAGATGAGTGACATAGTGCCATTTTAAAGTAATGTAGCTTCTATGACTCGATGCATATTATTCCAGTTTTGCATCACATTACTTCTGCAATATGCCAAATGAGTTGTTTTTTATTATTGGAAAATAATTTCTCTTTTCCCATTTTTTTCTTTTCATTTGTTTTCTTTTATTTTTTAAAATATTATTATGTGGAGTATTTTGCAATTTATTATTCTTATTGGATGTTCGCATGGAATTGACAGATTTGTATTAGGGATACAAGATAGGATTTTGGATGTTGGTGTAGATAACTAAGAATGATTAATGTACTTTCATATATTTATTGCCTTATCAGTAATCCTTCTCTCCACATTATTTAAATAATTATTTAATTATTCTAACATTTTATCTAGTAATCTTTTTTAAAACTATTTAATCAATTCATCATTTTCTCTCTACTATTAATCAAATAATTTTATTATTTAATTAATTTATTCTTCTTTTCCCTCTATGATCAATTAAATAATTTTTCATTATTTGATTAATTCATTATTTTCTGTAAACTATTAATTTAAAACAATTATTTAACTAGTTAATCTTTTGGTACACTATAATAGAAAAATTCAAAAAAAATTAATTAGTTAAGACTTCTACAAAAATTATATATAACTCAAACTATTTATTTAATTTTGCACCTTGTTCATGAAGTAAACAAATGTTTTATTTATTTATTTTATACATTACAATCCTCTTTATCATTCCGCCTCATCAATCCATGTGTTAATGGTAGGTCATCCCCTTTCTCAAATTTTCTCATCCAAGGATATTTCTAATTCATTTCCATCATTTATCAATAAGTGAGGAATATAAATAAGACCTTATCAAATGTTAAGTGAGACATAGTTGAGCACATGGACGGAGAAATCATCTTAAATATTTATTAATATAGATTTTGATGAAGATGAGATTTTTGGTGGATTTGGGATTGATGATAATGTTCAATGAGACACTTGGATGATACAGGACTAGCAATATTGCATAATGAAACAACTTAGGTTGTACTTTGTGGGTTAAGATAATTTGTATATAGACCTTGGAGAAAATCCTTGAAGGTTGTTATATTAGTTAACTATTGTTTCAATTTATAAGCGTTCATGTGTGGTCAAAATAACCTTTGGTAGATCACTCTTGTTCTAAAGTATGTATTGATGGGAAATTAGATTTTGGAGCAAGATTATAATAACAACCAAGGGTTTGTGAGTGAATTTATCTTTCTTCATAAGGTTATCAATATCATAATAATGTTTAGATGGAATGTATTCTTCTTTACACAAAAATATAGTAGCTTCATAATCAGTGTAAGGATTTGTTACATGATGAGGAGACTAAATGAAACAAAAAGTAGCCATGATTTTGGATTTGCATGGATAAATAATCTTTGTATTGATTTTCTAAGCTTATATTTTGCTTATATTTAAATTCTAGGATTTAATATAGATGGTAATATGGTCAGCTTTGGACTTTTTTTAGTGGATAATTGGGATATTAATTTATTAGGATGATTCAACTTGATTATATTTTCTATTCTTAGGGAAAACTAGGTTCCTAAGACATAATTTGAGTTTGATGACTATACTTAGGATAGGCTAAAGTTGTTAAGAAAGGATTGCATTTTTATTGGATTAAGGGTTTTCTTATTTTATTATGGGTTTGGATTTATATAGGTAGATGCTGGTTTGAGTGGATTATTTGTCACCAAGTAGTGCATGAAGAAGTATTTGAATGTGCACAAGAAACTACTTGCAATTGAAAAAGGGTGTGCAACCAATGCACATACATATGGAGCAAGAAGCTCAATACAAACCCCCCATGAGACTTTATAATACACTACAAATAAGACACAACAAAATGTGAAAAATCCCCAAAAGGCATACACAAAAGTGGCACTTTTCCTAAGTGCATACTTCAAAGATTCTCATAAAGTCCAAATAGGACAAAATGCTAGAAATGCATGTAGAATAGCTTGAGTGAAGTCTTCCCATACAAACAAAATGTTCCTAGGAGTCAAAATGAGCAAGTAATCATCTAGAGTGTCAAAAAAACCAAAAAAATTGAATAAAATATACTTGAGAAAATAAAATCTATTTTTTTTAGTGCAAACATGTTGTTTCTACCCATAAACCCGGCATTTCTACCCACAAACCCGCTATTTCAGTTACAAAATATAGAATTTTAATAAAATACTGTAGAAAAAACTGCGATAGAATGCAAACCTATTGTTTCTACCCACAAACCCACTGTTTTATTGGTAAAATAATTTTTTTCAAAATGTGACTTTTGATTCCGAAGCCACGAACTTCAAAATGCGATTTTGAAGCTTATCGTACTCCCAAAATCCTCATTTTGAAGCTTGTTCTTCCAAAACCCCAGTTTGAAAGCATCAAAATGGGTGTTTGGAGACACAAGAAGCTTCAAAATGTGAGTTTTGAAACCATGAGCTTCAAAACACAATTTTGAAGCTTATCGTATTACCAAAACCCCATTTTGAATGTTGAACTTCGAAACCCCCATTTTTTGATAGATTAAATTTACCAATAACAAAATATAAAGAAAATAACTATACCACTACAAAGAGCACTGAACTAACTTTCTGATGATATATGACTCAAAAAGCTTCTGCCAACACAAAATAAATCCCCTTATACAAATGGAGTGGACAAGAGGCCAACTAGGGACACAACCCCAAAAAAGTCAATGTTGACTGAGAAAATTGCCATAGCCTATCCAAAGCACACTATAAAGAATATATAGCCCATTTTGTGGAAAACTAATGCGATGAAAATAGAAGTCACAAAAGACCGATAAAAATATATAGCCCATTTTGTGGGAAAAAATGTGATGAAAATTGAAGTCACAAAAGACCGATAAAGAAAAAAAATGCTGAGGTCGCGAGACAACCTCTGAATTGAGAAGAAGCTGCCTTGGGAGGAAACAAAAATCCCATGCATGGATTTGCAAAACCTTCCCAAATAGAAAAAACTTAAGATGATATGTAATTCTCAATCACTAGCCAAAATCGAACCTCACAACGTACAAAAGAAGCTGACGGGCTTGGGAACCCAAACAACCGCCAGTGAAAAAAATGTTGCCATGTGTGAAGACAAGGTCGACCAATAATATGAGATTTGATCAGGCCAAAAACTTGAAAACGGTGCATCTATCGCCAAAAAATCACATATTCTTGTCATAAATTGCAGTTGTCGCTTTATTAATAATAAAAATGCTGCTCAGAGAGAGAGAGGGATTCTAATAACATAAATTTTTCGATGAAATTGATTAAAAGGCACTTCTCATATCAGTTGAAACTACATAATGTTGACTGCTACGTAGGGGTGAGAGAGAGCATTTGATGCCAGAGGAAAAGCTCATCGGTGTTCAGAAGTCTCATAAGGGAAAAACTATAGCCGTGCATGAAAAAGATGCTCATCCACAACAAAATCGAAAAGAAAAACTAGACTTTCATGTCTGTAATTAAAGAATCCCTCGTCTGAGGACAAAAAACAACAGAAAGACAAAACTAAAATGTCGATGCCAAGATTATTGAGGAAGCTGTCAAATCGCCACCTTTCAAAATAGGCCTCTATGGAAAAACTAGTTGTAGATTGCTAAAAATGTGTGTAGGTCCACCAAGTGACAGGTCGCAACCAAAAAATTAGTCGATGGTAATATTAAAATGGCCACACACGCCGAAACAGAGAGACGTCTGCAAGTGGAAAAAGATGTCAGCCGATCTCATACAAGAAAGGAACCACCAGCAAGTAGGCTTCTTGGATTAAAACCACAGAAAAAATCATTATCACGCAAGGGATGTCTGCGATAAGAAATACCTTCCACAATGCATGTCATCTCTCAAATAGGTGACTCATAAAAACTTTGCCACCAGGCTGCAAAAGGCATCCCCAAATCGAAACAAGCCCAAAATGTGGAGGCAACGACATAGAAAAGCCAGAAAAGCCTTAACCCCGCCTCAAAATCACCACAAAATGTGTAAATGTCTCTCTGTGCAAGGAGAATGGTTATTGCTTAGAAAGTGTGAAGAAAATGCAGAAAAAGTTAGCTTCCAAGGAAAAAAAGGGCAGAGCGATAGAGTGCATGCCTGGAAAGGATGGAATTTTCGCTGGAAAAATGATTGTTGTGAGAGAAAAATAAAAACACACTCAGAGATAATCATCACCTATCAAAATGCATGAAACCAGAGGAACCCAAAGAGTCATCAATTGGAGAAGTTTGGCAACCACCAAAAAATCTAGATCAGATCTGTCAAAGAAACCAAAAGCATGGGGGCACAAGATCAAAGTCTCCAATCTATTACCCTATAAAAAATTTGCAAAATTTTCAGCTTTCGCTATTTGAGAAGAAGATGCACCAAAAAAAATTAGGGAATTGTATATCCATATTGAATTTTGCAATAGAGGTCTACAACATCGAACAACAAACACTATATATATATATGAGATGAGGGTTTCAATCTCTGGTTCAAGATTTAATTTTGTCGCATTTTGGATTTAGATTTGAACAGAGGTAGAAGGTTTATATTGGATGACGTTGATGTTTGTAAAATGTTTGATGGTTTGGAGTTAAGGGGGAGAATTTATAGGTTTCAACTACAAGACATGGAAAACATAAGGACAACCTAAATTTATTCAATTAAGAATGTGAATAATTCTAAGCCCACTGATATGCCTTATCTAAGCAATGAGTGTAGAGCTCATGACACTAGATGTTTTTATCACCCAAGATTGCTCAATGATATAAAGGTAGAGCATAAACATTTAACAAAAACATTTAGGGGTAGGGTTTAGTAACTTCTCTATGAAATCTATAGATTGGTGAATTGCAATCCAATGTAACCATTTTTTTCTATCTAGCGTGCACAAGGTTGTTTGGTGTTTTCTTGAATACCTAAAGATATGTGGAGACCATATTCCATTAAATAAGAGGTTATCTCCGACGGACTAGTGTGAGAGGGTAGCCTCTTGAGACACAACATTGTCTAGACCATAGAGAGTAGATGAGACTGTCACATTGATGGGTTACCAGATATTAGCTTAACCAAACTTGACATGAAGGCTTGGGTCATTGCTTTGGTAATGAAGTCCAAGGTACAAGCAACGAGAGAGAAAAAAGAGAAAGAACTTGTGATCTCCAAAATCACATTGTATCAAAAGAAAAGAAGATACATATTTGACTCTCTTGGGATTGAAAAGGATAAAAGAGAACAAAGAAATGTTTTTGATCTCGAATAGTGTCTTTCATTATGATGAGGGAGCATGCATACCACCATACTTGTATGAGTATAACATGTAATTTTTATTCAATCTTAGAGAATTATGTACGAAACAAAATTTAGTCTTAAATAAGGGTACTTATTCTTTTAGCCTTAAACAATCTATGAAATACAAGCTTTACCATTCAATATTTTGTTAAATATAAGTCCGTGTAAACTAAAATATTTGACCATTAGTTAAGCTTTATGTCACTAACTACTGTGTGTATCAAATAAGCATCAAGTAGATCTTAGTAACAACTAATTCAAAACAATATACCCAATCAGAAGGGAAAAGCTTATTCTTTTAGCCTTAAATAGTCTATGAAATAGAAATTTTAGCATTCAATGTTTTGTAAATGTAAGTCCGAATAAACTAAAATATTTGACCATTAATTAGATTTTATTTTGCTAACTACTGTGTATATCACATAAGCATCAAGTAGATCACTAAAATTCTGACTCGAAGCTACAAACAATCAAAAACAATTTTCAACCGTTTTATTTTTTTCCTAATTAGAGAAAAAATCTTCAATCGACTCAACATTTCTACCAAATTCTGTAAGTTGCAAAGTTGCTAATAAGGAAACAATCTTTATTTCACTATATTGCTACTTGAATGCATGTGTTGTATTTATATGTAAGATTAAATTTATATAGCTCTCTTAGCTTCATCATTTTCTTTGTAACCTTGGGAGGATAATGGATTAATTGCAAATTTTGGATTCAATGATTTGCTTATATGCATTAGAGTCATGCATGTTGTATTAATTGTATATTATATATAAATAGGTAGATTATAATCAAGGCAAATATGATGTTGTCACATGTCATTTATACCTTAATTGAATTACTTTCGGTTAGTTATTATATCATTTTCTTCGGCTTTATATATCATGCAAGTACACTTGACATGTCAATCGATTGTGTAGGTACAAGATTTAAGCTAACAATGGTTAATTTGAAGGTGGAAACACGATTTGCTTGGCATTGTAAACTTATCTTTCTCTATGAGGAATAATAAGATGTGCATACCAAACCCTATGAAGCGCTTTCCAAATCGTGTCCAATTTTGGATCCACATTTGTATAAGAACAATAGTGTGTCTTCATTCATTGTTTGTCTAGGCCATTGACCACTAGTCCCTAATTGTACATTGAAATGAATGGTATTCTAGTATTTATATTTTGGAGCATATTGAATTGCAGCTAGTGCACCCTAGGAGGCAAGTTGTATTCATCTTTGATCTAGTTTATGTTTACTCCTTGTACAATAAGTTTTTACTAGGATGTTTGTGAGACTGAAGTATAGATAATAAGAATTGATTCAATGAGTTGGAGGCAAAAGCCTCTGTATGCAAAATAATTAAGTTTAATATGAATAGATCCTCATATAACAATATCATTGAAAAACAAGGTTACATTTCAAATGATGGAACACAAAGCTAGGATTGTCAATTTGAAGCCTTGATTGTGGAATTCTTTTAGGAAGCAAGAAAACTATTTGAGGAAATGCCAGAGAGGAATTTTGGATTGTTGGACTATTATGGTTATGGCGTGTACACAGAATGGGTTGGTTGAGTAGGATATGCAACTATTACATAGAATGCCCGAGGAAAATAAGTTATCCTAGAGTGCAATGATTGTAGGGTATACACACAATGGGCAAGTTGAGGAGACAGGGGAGTTGTTTGATAAAATGCCTGAAAGACATTTGGTTGTGTGGAATGCGATGATCGGGGCATATGCTCAAAATGGAAAGGTTAATTAAGCTCAAAGGTCTTTGGCAAGATTCCTAAAAGGAACCTTGTTTTATGGAATCAATTGACAATAGCATATTCTTAAAATGGACAGGTTGATCATGCCTAGAAACTCTTCGAGCATATACCCAAATGGTACTTGGTTTCATGGAACATAGTGATTGATGGATATGCAAAGACTGGATACCTTGATTAAGCCTTGATGCTCATTGAATAATTATAGCAAAGAGGTGTTGTCTCTTGCACTATAATGATTTCAGGATATGCTCACAGTAGATGCTTTGAGGAAACTTTTTTTGGAAGTGAATTGACTCTGAGAGGGGGGGGTGAATCAGAGGCAATAGAATTTTTTACTCATCTTGCACAAAAACAAAATCTGTTCACACTTGAACTTGGAGAAGGATTGAATCTTATTACAGCATGTATTTATGACCATTCAATACAAATAAATTGATTTAACTTTTAATGCTTATAACAGAAACTGACTCTTGCAAGAACAAGTTTGATCATTACATATACTGCAACATTGAAAATAACAATGAACAGTTTTGCACTTTGACTAAGATAATTAACATGACATGCTTTGCATCAAAATGACAAAAGAAATGCAGATAATAGAACTCATGAATGAGAAAAAGATAAACGTATTAGAGCAGTATAATGAGGCAGAGTAAAGCACTTAACACATGACACAAAGATTTTCATGAGTGGAAAACCCTCTTGGGGTAGAAAAACTACTCGGTAAAATTTATTTTATTATCTTGAAGAGCACCAACTCAGTACACTATTTTTGAAGTCTCAAACTTCAAGGAGCACCAACCCCCTATGTTTCATACAAATTCAGAAAACCATCTCAAGTTACAGTCACTGGTAACCTTATAATTGCACTACAGTTTGCAATCACAAAATTATCAATGAATGGAACGAGTTTGATATAACAGTATCGTGCAATTATTCCAGCTACAAAAATTATCAATAAATCTTTTTAGATCTCTGTATAACAACCAGAGAGTAAAATCTCAATCTCAACCAGAGAGAGTAATCTCAATCTCTATAAAAATATCAATGCTCTGTTTTCAACCAGATTCTATGTGCTTGTTATAATAGTGATGCACAAAACAAAACTCTGTTACTATGATTTTATGCTCTGTATTTTTCAATGAAATATGTAAACATTTTTGTCTCAGGTATAACTATATATAACAGAAAAATGTCTGTCATGAATGTCTTCAACCATAACCCTTGTATAAGGTTAGGAAACCCTAACTAGGGTTTATACTAAAGACTAAAATGTAACATGTTGATCATACAAAATAACTGTTCAAGATACAACTGTCTCATTTTTCCTTTTCCAAAAATAGAAAACTTCTTGCAATGTCTTTTTATTTGGCTTCTGAAGAATATCAAAACTTAGGAAAAACATTATTGTTTTTCATTTCTCAAATTATGACAAACCAAAAATAAACTGGAAACCGTTCTTATAAAAAACTTTTGCATTTTTGTTTCTTAAAAAAAAATGTTTTTCTCTTCCCATTTACCATTTACCCTTCTAGATTTCATGAAGAAAGTGCAATAATAAGAAAGATGTTACCTATTTCTCGAAGATATGCACCTGGGCAAATTGAGTCGAAAAATCTGCACATAATCCCAACAATATCGTCCATACAAAGCATCATTTGAATCGCCATTTCCTGTAGATAAATATATTTGAGACCCATAAAAAATATCGACCAAAAAATCCCTCTGTAATGGCCTAAGAAATGTTCACGGTGGCAAGCATGGGCTAGGGTTCGCAAAACTCAACCAGAGAAAAGCTTTCGAAAGAGTTTTAATTGACTTCCCACAAAATACTTTTGTTTTATTTTAACGCTTGTTTGAAATCCGCATCTTAAAAAATATCAACCAAAGTCACTTAAAAATGCCACCTCATCTTCATGTCATTGTACTAAGAGGACCCACATCATATATTTTCTGGCAGTACTGAACCAAAACATTTTACAAATATATTACAAGTCGCCGATAACAAGACCAATCAAATGGCACCCTTTTTGTCACCAAGGACAACTAATGTAACAACTTTGATGCTCTTGAGGGAAATGAGGAAAGCAAGTTTGAAGCCAGACTCTGTTTCATTTGCAAGTGGTCTCCCACCATATGCCCACGTGGGGGTTACTCAACACGGCAAGGAGGTCCACTAAGGAACACTTAGAAGTGGATTTCAATCTAATGGATATTCATCATGATTGCCTCGAGAGTACAGGGAACCCTAGCTGTATCTAGAAGCATAGGAGATTTTCCCCTAAAAATGATGGGTATCCTCTGAACCAAACACCAGAAAGCTGCCTATTACATCTTACTATGAACTTATGATACTGTCATCTAATGGACTTTATCTTTCACAATATAGATCACAGAAATATTGATTTGCTAGGAAAACTATACAAACCAAAAAAACAACAATAAGCTGGTGTAAACCCCAGCCGATGTAAAAAATTGAGATGGAAGGGAAAAAAGACTCACAAGACAGAACCTCCTGCTGATGTGCCTGCAAAACCCTGCAACTGTAAATTTATTTTACCCCTCTTCTTTTTTATTACCGGTATTGCTCAAATCCATGCCCTCCAATCTTCCCCAGTTGCCCAGCTATACACAGCATGCAAACAAATCAGGTGATTTTTGCCAACTGTTTCTTTTAACCTATAAAATTTGCCAATCCCTAGATTTGAACTTTGCAAGCCCTGTTTTGGTGGCCCTCTCTTTGAAAATGGTGCCTCTCTCATCTTGGTTTTTTGGGTGCTTCAGCGAATGCTAACTGAGATCTTTTATTTTTGCCACCGTCCTCTATATTCAAGCATTCTCTTGCATTGGGGTCTGCAATGCCTCTGCCTCCGCCATATACAACATGCCAACGCTCCCACCCTGCAGGAAATAGTTAAAATCAGATGACATATCTTTGCCAAACATGCAAGTAAACTTAGCATAGCCTTGACATAACACAAATCAAGCCATGCTATTGGTCGTGCAAACATATGATTATTAAATATTTAATGCAAAGCCTCGCCAATAGGTACATGTGGGGCAAGAACTAATATTTTTAAGAAATGAACAAACGGATGTGCGATAAAGGATTTAAAAACTTTCAAGAAAATGTAATTGGCCGATGTAGAGCCAAATTCCACAATTTTGCCAACATGAATGCAAAGTGTGGGTTCTCTTAGGATAAATAAAGTTGTTAAATCAAAAGAGAATAGGATATAATTAAATAAGTTGTGAAGTTAGAGATAAAAAATAGAAAAAATTGCTGGTATGTTGAATGATGCTAATCATTTTTATTGTAAATATTATTCAATAGTCAAATAACATAAGTAGTTGTGCTTGATAAACACTCACTAACTCACTGACATGTTTTCTTTAGAATTTTTTAAGCTTTAAGAAGGCTTGGGCACTTGATGTGTGTTTAGAGAAGCTTCACCTAAGATATGTTTTCCTTCATATATTATTGAATGGAAATTGTTTTTGAGTCTTATGACCAGGTTTATCATTGTGAAGGGCATCTTACATTTTAGAACCAATTGTTTTTGGATTAAATTATGCAAAAAAAAAAATGCATGAACGTTTTGGATTGCACTCTATGATCCATCATCAAGATGTTAGAGAGCAAGGAAGGATGAAAAAATGGCCAAATAGCAGATCTAAAAGGTTAAACAAAGGGAGGGAGGAGGCACAAGGAACACGGATGGATGGATGACACGATAAGGAAATAAGAAATGATCTAATCCAAAAATAGTTTGTTTTTATCATATGAATTGTGGAAACTTAATGCCTGTTATCTTACATCTTACTTTTCAATTCATTTAATTTCATTAAGTAAGAATTCTGGTCAATTTTAAAGTAAGAGGATTTCATTAAGAAAAAACTTTTCTCAAATCTTTAAGAGGATTTAATTATATCTTACTTTTTCTTGCCTTTCTCTCTCAACTTGTTGTCTTACAACATTTTCTAATGATTTCCTTCCATCTCTAAAGTAGAAAATTTGTTGCTCCTCTTTCAACTGTTTTGTTGTTTGGCCTAGTTTTTATGTAGTTTGTGGGATCTTTTGACTTGTGATAATTACAAATGCATCAATCCTCAACAATTTAAGCTTGTTTTAAATGAATGAGTGACCATTTAAAATTATTTATGGAATTCATGAGAATAGGTGGTCTATGGAATCCAAATTGAACTATTCAAAACAAACACAAGTCCCATCCAGTAAACTATAATCGCTATTTCTTTACTAATCCCAATATCCACATATTTATGACATACATTAAAAACTATTACTTATGGTAGTTAAAAAGATATTTAAAAGTTGTTCCAACTTCCACTAAGCGTACTAGGCTCCTTGAATAAATGTCTTGCATTAAGCGACATTGATCTTTTTGGTCTATAACCACAATCATTAAAATTAATATTATAATCTCTAACATCAAACTTTGAGTTGGGAAAATAAAAATTTACATAAACATTAAAGAAAAATAGTTATAAAGAGTAGAATACTTAAAATATCAAATATAGTAATTCTTTATGATCTTCAAGCAAAATAAGATAACTAAGCTCAATGTCAACAAAGAAAAAAAGGGATTTCCCCAATATTACAAATACACTTTTAGAACATTTAATATTGTAAGGAAGTTAAGTAGCGGAAACAACTTCCTACACTAACCTTGAGAGGAGGGTAATGCAAAACTTTTTAGATCATTATAACAGTTACAGAAAATAGAAATAGATATAATAGCAATCATACCACAACACAATGATTTACGTGGGGAAAACCCTTTCGGGAGAAAAACCCCACCCTCCAAAAGCAGCTCAATATTTTATTCAGCAATCAAAAACAGATTACAAAATACTTGCAGAGCAAGCTCTTCGCAGGAGTACCACTAATCAGAGATTCAGAGGCAACTCAATAGCCATAAGACTCTTACACACAACCTCTATCTCACACACCTCATAAATAGGAGATACAATACAAGAAACCGTCAAACGGTATTACAATTCCATGGGCTAAAACCACCCAATAAGGTGTAGCCGACCTTATCTCCCTTCTAGATGCCCTATGACATGTTAAAGCACACATCAACACGTGTTGCTCCCTTTTTACAGCTCATTTATGTATTCGATACAAATTATTTTTCCTATTTCAGGAGTACAAACTTCCGGAGGCCATAACTTGAGAACCGAGTGTCCGATTGACGAACCGTTTGAAGCGCCGGAAAGCTCGCGAAGTGCTCTATCACCCCGTAACCCGCTTTGCTGGTTACGACCACTTTTCAGGGCGTTTCGGAGCCTCTAAAGTCCCCAAAATTAAGTTTAAATATTTTATTGCACCCCTCCAAGATGAAAACTTTAATATCTTCAAAACTAGCTGTGACCTTGCAACGCAACTTTACCGGAATGCTTATCTAGCCAACCAAAAGCTTCAGGGAGAGTTTCGCACCATTTCGTGCTCAAATAAAAACTTACTATAAATAGTAACCTCGCATAAATACAAGGTTGAGACACCATTTTTCCTAACAAATCTCCCACTTGTCGAACACCTTGCATGAGCGGAAGGGAATGTCAACACAATGAATCAATTGCTAGGGGCCATAAGGCCCATAGACTCTGAACACCATCTGAACTTCTCTGTGCTCACAGCCTTAGATAAAGCATCTGCAACATTCATCAAAGTTTCCACCTTAACTAGCTTCACCCTACCATCTTCGACCATATCTCTAACAAAATGATACTGAATATCAATATGTTTGGTCCGGGCATGAAATGTCAGGTTCTTAGCTAGGCTAATTGCACTCTGACTATCACAGTAAACTGTCATTGTACCTTGTTTTATTCCAATATCCGAACACAGTCTCTTAAGCCAAATGGCCTCTTTACAAGCATGAGTAGCTGCCATATACTCCGCTTCAGTAGTGGATAAAGCAACCACAGCCTGTCGCTTACTCATCCAACTAATTGCACCACCAAACAAAGTAAACACATAAGCACTGGTGGATCTTCTGCTATCAATATCACCTGCCCAATCTGAATCCACATAACCATGGATATCAAGGGAAGTCATGTCTCCAACTGAATTACCATGATAACACAAAGAATACTCTGAAGTACCCTTCAAATATCTGAAGACTCTTTTGACTGCATCCCAATGAACTCTACCAGGATTAGACATATATCTAGAAAGTACTCCCACTGCTTGGGCAATGTCTGGTCTAGTACAGACCATAGCATACATCAAGCTTCCAACCGCACTTTGGTAAGGCACTCTGCTCATGTCTTCCATCTCCAATGGGGATGTAGGACAATCTGAAACAGATAGTTTCGTTCCAACTGTAAAAGGAACACTCAATGGTCTACAATTTTGCATGTTGAACCTCTGTAACACTGAATTCACATACTTACTTTGGCCTAGCCATAGCTTTCTGTTTACCCTATCTCTTCTAATTTCCATCCCAAGAATGTGCTTTGCTGCACCAAGATCTTTCATTTCAAATTTAGCAGCGAGCTGAGACTTCAGTTCTGAAATCATACCTTTCCCTTTACCAATGAATAACATATCATCAACATACAATGCAATGAATAAGAAATGATCACCATAAGATTTATAATAAACATAGTGATCTGATTTAGAACGTTCAAATCCCAAACTCAACACATATGTATCAAATTTCTAGTACCACATTCTAGGACTTTGTTTGAGGCCATACAAAGATTTCTTCAATTTACAGACCAAATTACTTTTGCCTTTCTCCACATAGTGCTCTGGCTATGTCATATAAATATCTTCCTCCAAATCACCATGAAGGAAAGCAGTTTTCACATCCATCTACTCAACCTCTAAATCATAAGCAGTAGCAATAGAAAGCAAAAATCTAATGGACGTCATTTTTGCAACAGGAGAAAATATCTCACCGTAATCAACACCCTCAACCTGAGAGTAGCCTTTTGCAACCAACCTTGCTTTATACTTCTCAATGTTTCCATCTGAACCAATCTTTTTCTTGAACACCCATTTACAACCAACAGGTTTTCGTCCTTCAGGGAATGGTACAAGATCCCATGTATCATTCTTTTTCAAAGCTGCCATTTCTTCCTCCATAGCAATCTTCCAGGATTCTGCATCATTCATACCTAATGCCTCTTCTATAGATTTCGGTTCATCCACACTAGTATTCAGAGAAAAAATACATCTCCAATCATCAGGTGAATACCTTTCAGGTGGTTGTCTATGTCTTGTAGACCTTCGAACAAGCTGAGTTGGAGGTTCTTCCTCCTCTTCTGAAGATTCAAAGCTAGACGAGCTCTCCTCAAATTCTTGCCTATCTAGGGGTCTCGATTCAACTCTTTTAGGTGTAGAAGGAAGTTGAATCACATCTTCTTTTTTAGTCTGTTTTGGCTGCAATGTAACAGAAGGAGACTTAATTTCTCTAAAAATAACACTTCTACTGTGAATTACCTTTTGTGCAACAGGGTCCCAAAGCTTGTATCCTTTCACACCATAACTATAACCGATGAAGATACATTTCACAGCCTTGTTCTCCAACTTTGTTCGCTTCTCCTTTGGCACATGTGCATATGCCTCGCAACCAAAAACTCTAAGATGTCTCAATGAAGGCTTGTGACCTGACCATGCTTCCATAGGCGTTTTATCAACAAGAGCTGATGTAGGAGACCTGTTAATCAGGTAGCAAGCAGTGGCAACAGCTTCAGCCCAAAACTTTTGTTCGAGACCAGCACCACTCAACATACTCCTAGCCTTCTCCATCAGTGTCCTATTCATTCTTTCTGCAACTCCATTCTGCTGTGGAGAATACGGAGTTGTCTTCTGCCTGTTAATTCCACAGTCTTTACAAAATCTATCAAAATCATTCGAGCAAAACTCACCGCCATTATCAGTTCTCAAACATTTTATTTTCTTTCCAGTCTGCAACTCAACCATTGCTTTAAATTCTTTAAAACGACTAAAAACTTCAGATTTACTCTTTAGAAAATATACCCATGTCCTTCTACTAAAATCATCAATAAATGAAACATAATATGTGGATTTTCCAATCGAAGAGACATCTACTGGACCAAACACATCAGAATGGATAAGATCCAAAACACCACAAGTTTTATGAGAACTCGAGTAAAACTGAACGCGGTTTTGTTTTCCATAAATGCAATGCTCACAGAAATCAAAGTCAAAGTTACAGTCATTCAAACCTTCAACAAGGTTTTTATTTTTCAAGGTCCTTAGACCCTTTTCTCCAATTTGGCCAAGTCTCTGGTGCCATAACATAGTCTTCTCTGTAGGTAACTTTGCTTCAGACGAAAGAGCACCCTTAGGTACCCAAAAACCATTTCCATCTGCTGAAGGTGAAACCTTCAAATCTTCCAGTGAAGTATCCACAGATTTACTTTTTACAGAAGTGCTATTACACTCAACAGTGTATGCTTCAAGCTTATACAAAGTGCCAAACCTGACACCTCTAGCAACTACCATAGCACCCTTAATCATCTTACATCCTGTTTCAGAAAAGACTACCTGCACACCTGCATCTATCAGTTTGCTCACAGATAACAGGTTTCGTTTTAATCCAGGGATATGCAGCACACCATTAATCCTTTTTATTCTACCATCAGAAAACCTAATTCTAACTTTACCTCGACCAACAATGTCTAGATGTGAATCATCACCCAAGTACACCTTACCTCCATTAAACCCTTCATATTCAGAAAACCAATCTCTATTGGAAGTCATATGAAAAGATGCACCTGAGTCAATTAGCCAGGCATCATTACCTGTATGAGTCGCCAAAGCCGCAATAAATGCATCGCCATCTTCCTTGTCGGACTCAGAATCAGAATCAAACTTTTTCTTTTTCTTCTTCTTTTCTTCTTTGCAGTCCTTACGGATGTGACCCGGTTTACCACAATTCCAGCAAATGACTTTGGACTTTCCAGGAGATTTCGATCTCCCTTTGGATTTGGACTTGCCGCGCTTCTCATTCTTCTTGCCTTTCTCCTTAGGTCTTCCACAAACGGTTAGGGCTTCCTTTGAACTGATGGATACCTTCCTTCGCATCTCTTCACCGAGTAGGGCACCCACCACGTCTTCAGATTTCAAAACAACAGAAGTACTACCGATAGCCATAACAAGAGAATCCCACGAATCAGGCAAAGAACAAAGCAAGATCTGACATTTCTCCTCCTCATCCATCTTAACACCGACGGATACTAATTGAGCCACAATCATATTGAATGCTTCTAGGTGGTCTGCAATTCGTCCACCCTCTTCCATCTTCAAGGAATACAATTTCTTTCTTAAGAAAATTTGATTTAATAAAGATTTCACTTGATACATCTCACCAAGTTTAGTCCATAGCTTCTTTGCAGAGTTTTCTTCATGGACATTGATTAGAACAGAGTCTGCCAGGCACAGTCTGATTAGACCCTTGGCTTTTCGATCCATAACATCATACTGAGCTGCCGCAGTAGGATCTGAGGGCCTTTGGACATTCGCATCAACAGCATCCCAAAGATCTCGATCTATTAGCAGATCTTCCATCTTCAGCTTCCACATCTCAAAATTACTTCCATTAAATTTCTCCACCTCTATTCTCCCTGACGAACTCGCCATCTGAATATTCCTGCAACAAGATCAAAAAGTGTCTTCTGCACAAGCTCCCACTCAAATCTGGATTAGTTCAAAAAACCCAACTGCCCACAATTGAAACCAAAGGTGATCAGGCTCTGATACCACTTGTAAGGAAGTTAAGTAGCGGAAACAACTTCCTACACTAACCTTGAGAGGAGGGTAATGCAAAACTTTTTATATCATTATAACAGTTATAGAAAATAGAAATAGATATAATAGCAATCATACCACAACACAATGATTTACGTGGGGAAAACCCTTTCGGGAGAAAAACCCCACCCTCCAAAAGCAGCTCAATATTTTATTCTGCAATCAAAAACAGATTACAAAATACTTGCAGAGCAAGCTCTTCGCAGGAGTACCACTAATCAGAGATTCAGAGGCAACTCAATAGCCATAAGACTCTTACACACAACCTCTATCTCACACACTTCATAAATAGGAGATACAATACAAGAAACCGTCAAACGGTATTACAATTCCATGGGCTAAAACCACCCAATAAGGTGTAGCCGACCTTATCTCCCTTCTAGATGCCCTATGACATGTTAAAGCACACATCAACACGTGTTGCTCCCTTTTTACAGCTCATTTATGTATTCGATACAAATTATTTTTCCTATTTCAGGAGTACAAACTTCCGGAGGCCATAACTTGAGAACCGAGTGTCCGATTGACGAACCGTTTGAAGCGCCGGAAAGCTCGCGAAGTGCTCTATCACCTCGTAACCCGCTTCGCCGGTTACGACCACTTTTCAGGGTGTTTCGGAGCCTCTAAAGTCCCCAAAATTAAGTTTAAATATTTTATTGCACCCCTCCAAGATGAAAACTTTAATATCTTCAAAACTAGCTGTGACCTTGCAACGCAACTTTACCGGAATGCTTATCTAGCCAACCAGAAGCTTCAGGGAGAGTTTCGCACCATTTCGTGCTCAAATAAAAACTTACTATAAATAGTAACCTCGCATAAATACAAGGTTGAGACACCATTTTTCCTAACAAATATGACCAACCTATGAATCCATTTTTTTATAGTTGCATAGGATGTAGATATTAAAATCGTTCAAACAAGGCACTTCTTATTGCATTTTATAGTTTCACACATGAATAATAACCCTCTTCAGATGACTCAAGTATGTAAAACTTTCTATCTCTTCAATCTTTGGACTCATGAGAATGTCCAAATTTTTAAGATATTCCATTTTAAAGTCCCATGATATAGTTTTCCATTTTTGACAAGACCTCAGCTGAAGACAATTGATTGTTGTTATCAATGCTAAAATCACTTTAGTTACATTTTCCATGTGCTCAAGGTGGGTGGGGGGATCTAAGGCTAGGATAATGCTTTTACTAATTGTCGTCTTATTTGGAAGGTTCATATTATCTTAGTGGTCCCAACTACAATGGAAATAGAAAACAATATCTTTAGACAATTGTAACTATTATTCAAGTCCCTTCTCCACTTAACATGGAATCACTTGATCAACAAAGCTTCTAAGGTTGGTGAGTTTTTCACTCCCATTTTTTACAAGCTAATCCATGCTTCTTTTGGTATGATATTTTCAAACACTTTAATAGTTGTAATAATTTGTAGTAGCTTGCAATGACATTTCATGAAGCACTAGATTTCAACTAGAACTAAGTTGGAAATCAACAGTAAAATTTCTTATTTTAGCCATTTTACAATGGTAAATGTTCTTAATCAACATCATCTACCAAAATGCACAATCTAACATCCTTCATATTAAGGGACATAAATTTCTATAAAGAAATTTTTTCTCGAAACATTCATTCAAATTCTTAAATATTACAAATTTTGTAGATTCTGTGAAGAGATGTTTATGTGTTGAGAACCATTCATGTTAAGCTCCCTACACGAAAAATCAATTCATTTTAATTTATTTCATAAGTTAACCATTTATTTATATTCTAAAAAAGTACATATATTTTAATAAAGTATGTAACTTACATGATCTCAATTCAGTTTTGAACCTAATCACCATACATGGATTCACTACTAAGTTTGATTTTTGTATTTCTTGATTTGGACTCTCCATCATATTATATAATACATGTTTTACTATCAGATAGACTCTTGCACTGAAACACATTGGATACTTTGAAACTTTGACAATCAAACATCCAAGGAACAACCTAACTCATATCAACAAAGGCAACTTTTTTCATGTCATTTATTTATTCTTTCCAATATATTAACCAAAGTATATCTTACTATCAGTGTAACCCTTGCACCCTTTTTGATGCAAGTACTAGTTTTAATAATCATGCAATTTTATCGTAACCCTTGCACCCTTTTTGATGCCATACTAGTTTTAATAATCATACAATGACAACAAATGCCTCCCTTAAAGAAAACTGTAACTGATTCTTAAATATATCTCGAAAAATAGAAAACGTCGAAGAGGCTCACCAAATACAGATGCTATTTCAGGATTTATTAAAGGAAGATGTGAACTAAATTATGAGATGCATATAACATATTCTAAATTTAACTATCTATCTGAAAGAAATTGCCGTTATGTTCAGTCATATCACTGAAGTACAAGCACATGTTGTATCCATAGCTGCTATATCGTGCATGTAATGGCGACTGAATACAAAAAGCTGTTATGGCCTATATAATCCCCAGTCATGGTTTACAACTGTGAAACCTCCATCCACAACAAGATTATGGCTACTCACATATTTAGACTCGTCACTGGCGAAATACAGAGCGGCCTCTGCAATATCCTCCGCTTTAAGAATGGTTCCCTTCAAGTTCCCTATGCTGCAACCCCACGCCTCCACTTCATCCTTTCCTTTTCCTACATACTCAATTGCACTCCTGGTTGCAACAAGATAAGGAGAAACACAATTGACTCTGATACCATATTTCCCAAGCTCAGCCGCACCATTTTTAGTCAAGCCTATAATTGCATGTTTTGAGGCCGTGTATGCATGAGGCGCAGTTCCTCCCATAATCCCTGCAGTACTGCCTGTAGAAATTATGCACCCTTTTCTGTTGGGTATCATAACGCGGGCTGCATGCTTAATGCCGTGCATTACTCCTTTTACATTTACATTCATGGGGGCTTCAAATTGCTCCATCTCGTACTCTGCAATACTATTTTGATGCCTATCTCCAACACCCGCATTATTGAACATTATGTCCAGTTTTCCATGCTTTTCCATGGCTAAATCCACTGCTGCGCTCACGTCTTGCTCTTTGCTTACGTCACAGTGGATGAATGTAACCGAATGAAGAAAGGGACTCGGCGAGCTTCGAACCTGGTACATCGGAAATGTCGGCTATGATGACTTTGGCTACGATGACTTTGGCGAACGGTGGCTTCACCAATGCCTGACGCTCCGCCTGTGATTATTGCTACCTTGCCTTGCAATCTACAACTTAACATCATAAGAACATTAAACCCATATGAATCTGTTGACATTTTTCTTAAAGATTGCATTAATGATATGTTAAGTTGTCATGATGTCAATAAACCGGGTGTGATGTCTAGTTATGATTGATGTCAGCTTATAATGTTGTAATCATGTTATATGTTGTCATGCAACCAGTAGGAGGAGCTAGCAAAGAGCAATGCAACTAGTACGAGAGTTTGTATTGGAAACCGGTATTACTTATGTAATGTAGAGTTGAACCGGTAACCCTACCTGTAGAAGAAGTCCAAATCCTAACCGATGAAGTTGAAGAAGATTACGATCGAATGGTGAACGGCAAAGATTATGACACGTATGCATGTTGAATGAGGAATGTTTTAAATGTTTCTTGGCGCGTAGAGACAATGGTTTTTGTCTTGGGAATGAGCAAGTTCATTGCATGTAATGCAAATCACGTGATGAGTTACAGAGTTCGATGAATTGGTGATCAAGAAATGGTCAAGGATATCTTGAGTCACGTGCATTGATTTCTATTTTATTTGCTATCCAATCCAATGGTCATACTTGAACCGATTTGTTTATAATCTCTATGAGATGTTTAGGTTTGTCATGTGTTACCGACCTAATGATTTGTTTATAAGGTCGATGAGTTGTTTTGTTTGAGTGTTGACAAACTTGTAGTTGAGAGTGAGAGAGTGGTTGCCGAACCTGATAATGTATCTGCAGTATGTGTAATGGTAGATAGGAGCATGAAAAGGATCTGAACAAGCAAGTGTAGTGCTATTCAAACAGATCAGCAAACCCATGTTGTTTTCTAACAATTACAACAGTTAAATCCCCTAACCGGGTAAGCTCTAACAAGATTTTATTCAAATCCTCTAACCAAGGGATCCATTAGATTGGATTCTAAATCCTCCACTGAGGTTACTCCTAACAGGGTATTGCTTTTAATAGGGCATTATAGTTTGTTGGTATTATGGATGTGTTGCATTGGTTTTGTTATTGATGTCAACACTTATCAACACTTATCCTTCTAGAGATCTTTGGTTATGTTGAACTATCACATTATGTTCACTGGCAAGTTCAGTGACTTATGCACAGTCACCGGTATACCACTCACCGACAGGTTATATTGTTCACCGGCACTGAGGATGACTTGTTATCATCTAAATATCACCTAGTTATGTCGAAGACATGGTTTGGACACTTAGTTTTGGTAGTTTGGTTATTGGTCTAATCGGGTTGACATATTTGTTGTTACTAGCAGATTGGTCTAGGTTATGGACCAGCATGCATTATCTATTCCAGATCAGCACGACACGTTATGGAGATGATTTAATCAATTGGATATTGTTGTAATTGTATTGAGCCAACATGATGCATCGTATCTTGACTTATCTATAAGTGATTTAATTGTAATATTCTTTATTAGCCGACCTACACATTTGGTCTTAGGTTTTGGTATATATGTAAGATCTCATTTGTGAGATGATGTAAGGAAGTAATAGTATAGAGAGACGGTATATGGTTATGGTATTATAACATGGTATGTGTGAATATTGAAGATCATATGAGCAGACCATAGAGAAGGTTCAAGGAAGGTTTGAAGGTGATTATTAGAGCTTAACCGATACTGAATCCAATCTTGGAGATGCTACTTTGAGCAGTGCATTATCATTGGATTTAATCATCCAACTGTAGTCAATGTGACTCTTATTTTGTGATTGAGCAGTGAGCTCTAGGCGGTTGGCTTTTTTGCATGTGCAAACCTCATTTGTATACACATACTATTTGCAATAGTATCATCTGATTGTGGGTAAGGTTTCCCACCGTATTTTTTCTCCTTATAGGGTTTCTACATACAAATCTTTGTGTTATTTGTTGTGTATGTTGTTTCTCTTTCTATTATATGCATTTAGTTTCACCGGTATTAATAATAATTGCTAATCTATCAACCGACAATAAGTTTGGTTTACCGGTATTAAGTATCAAGTTTGATTAAGTTATATACTATCTGCAGTAGTATCATCTGATTGTGGGTAAGGTTTCCCACCGTATTTTTTCTCCTTATGGGGTTTCCACGTACAAATATTTGTGTTATGTGTTATGTATGTTGTTTCTCTTTTTGTTATATGTATTTAGTTTCACCGGTATTAATTATAACTGCTAATCTGTCAACCGACATTAAGTTTGGTTTACCGGTAGTAAGTATCAAGTTTGATTAAGTTATATTTGGGTTGAAATTAATTGACAACTGATTCAACCCCCCCCCCCCCCCCCCGCTCTCAAATACCTTCAGGTCCTAATAATTGGTATCATAGCTAAGTCCTCTTTTTGCAGAAGTTTAACAACTTGAGGAGATTCTATGCCAACTAAGTTTTTCAGGAAGGACAGTCCGAAACTTGATGGAACTAAGTATAGTATATGGAAGATCAGAATGGAGATACATATAAATTGCATTGGAAAAGACATATGGGATGTTACAAAGATTGGCTATGTTGGTCCTACATGGAATCAACCTAATCCACCAACATTGGGTAAGGATCAAGAGAATGATTGCAAAGTAAGAGAAGCACTCCTGAGCGCCTTCTTAGATCAAAAAATCATGGGATTATCAAACCGATCTACTGCTAAAGCTATTTGGGATAAATTGGAGACATTGAATGAAGGAGATACTACTGTCAAGATTGCAAAACTGGAATGCTTTCGGGTCAGATATGAAAATCTGAAAATGGAAGAAGATGAAAGAATTTTTGCTTTTATGGAAAGGGTTAATGAAATTGTTTTAGGAATACAATGTTCTGTAGGTTCCTTAAGTGAAGATGAAATTATTTCTAAAGTTTTGAGAGCATTGCCACCGGCATACAGAATGAAAGTAACTGCTATTAATAAGTTGAGAACAATGCCTAATACATCAGTATCTAGAGATACCTTGCTTGGAAAACTTTCAACATTTGAGCTTAAGGAATTTGGTCCTATTGCTACAATTAAGATAGATTTATCCTTCAAAGCATCATCATCTGCATCATCATCATCGTCATCATCTGACAAATTTGATTGGAAAGCACTTTATGCAAGAGAACTTGAAGATATCAGGAGGGAAAATGAAGAACTGGAAGAACTTGAAGCACTATTTGCAAGGAAAATGCCTAAAGGTCCCATTGGTAGTAACTATGAAGATAAAGCACCAATTAAATGTTTTAACTGCAATAAAGTTGGTCATATGGCATCTAGATGTCCCGATAGACATGCAAGATTCAGAGAAGATAAAAGAATATATAAGCCTAACCCTAAATATTAGAGATACAAATTTAAGAAGAATAGAGACAAATCATGTTACTATGTTGATGAAGATGTTACTAATGATTCTAATGAAGAATTGATAGACAATGGATGGGCTTTTGTTGCAATAAAAGAAGATCAACTGACACCTACTATTACATTGGTAGAGCAGGCCCTGGAAGCTAAAATTGAAGAAAATGATGAATGGATTATAGATTCCGGATGTTCACATCATATCACTGGTGATAAAAGTAAATTCTTATCTTTTCAGGAATAATATGGAGGTCTACTAAGATTCGGGGATGATAAAGCTTGTTTGATCAGAGGAAAAGGCACTATGTCTTTTGATGGTAAGCACAATACTGACAACGTTTATTATGTTGAAGGTTTGAAGCATAATCGTTTGAGTGTTGGTCAATTAGTTGAAAAGGGATTTCAGTTACAATTCAAGAATGACAAATGCCAAATCATGAATAGAACTGGTTTGGAGATTGCAATTGGTAATCAGACTAGAGATTTAATATCTTTCATTTGAACAACAATGAAAAGATATGCTTGATTCTACATATTGATGAAACTTAGTTATGACATAAAAGACTCTGTCATGTGAAATTTGATTGCATTATAAAGATTCGTTCATCTAAGGCAGTAAGGGATTTACCTAAGATTGTAAAACCTCATAATCTGGTATGTAAGGAATGTCAAATGGGAAAGCAAGTTAGAACAACTTTTAAGAGTATTTCTGAGAAATCCAATAATGTTCTTGATTTAATTCATACTGACTTATGTGGTCTAGCAAGAACAAGAAGTCTACAGGGAGATAGATACTTTATGCTAATCATTGATGATTATTCTAGAATGTGTTGGGCTACTTTTCTCAGGGAGAAATCATAAGCTTTTGGGAAATTCAAATTATTTAAGGCAATGGTAGAGAATGAAACTGGTAAGAAAATCAAATGTTTAAGATTAGATCAAGGAGCTAAATTTACATCTAAGGAGTTCAATACATTGTGTGAAGTGAGTGGAATTAGAAGACAACTACAGCACCCCGAACACCTCAGTGAAATGGAGTTGTGGAAAGGAAAACAAAACTATTCTGGATGCAGCTAGAAGCATGATATCATAAGCAAATCTACCTCATGTGTATTGGAGAGAAGAAGTGAATACAACGGTTTACACTTTTAACAGAGTTCACATCAAAGGTGAAACCGGTAAGACACCTTATGAATTATGGTTTGGTAATACTCATACTCTTAAATACTTCATAATATCTGGAAGAAAATGCTACATTAGGAGAGATGAGTATATAGGCAAATTTGATCCTAGAAGTGATGAAGGAATATTTCTTGGTTATTCATCTAAGAGAAAAGCATATAGATGTTTTAATAAAAGATTACAGAAAATCATTGAGAGTGCAAACGTGAAGATAGATGAACACTTTAGAGGAAATTCAAGCTCTATGGATTCTGAACTGACAGTTGAGATTATCATAAATGAACCTATATAGAGTGCATCGATACAGAATGTGAATCCAGTCACACCGGCATCATTAGAGAATTTCACAGTGATTGAAGAACAACAACAAGTGAACACACCCAGGTATGTAAGATTGAATCACTCTGAAAGTCAGATAATTGGGAATAAGTATCAAGGAGTTATGACAAGAGGAAGACTGCCAAATGAAGAGGTATGTTTAATTTCTCAAATTGAACCAATGTCTGTTATAGAGGCATGTGAAGGTAAACATTGTATTAGAGCTATGAAAGATGAATTAGAACAAATTGAAAAGAACAATACATGGATATTGGTTCCCTGGCCTAAAGACAAAAATGTAATTGGAACTAAATGGGTATTCAGAAATAAACTTAATGAAGATGGTAAGGTAATCAGAAACAAAGCAATATTAGTGTGTAAGGGATATTCACAGAAGGAGGGAATTGATTACAATGAAACCTTTGCACCGGTAGCTAGAATTGAGCCAGTCAGATTATTTCTTGTATTTGCAACACATAAGAACTATAAAGTATATCAAATGGATGTAAAATGTGCATTTCTGAATGGTGATCTTGAAGAGGAAGTTTACATTGAACAACCTGATGGATTTTAACTGACAAATGATAAAGATATGGTTTTCAGATTAAGGAAAGCTTTATATGGATTGAAGCAAGCTCCTAGAACTTGGTATGTTAGATTGGACAAATATCTTTTGAAGCTTGGTTACACTAAAGGTAATGCTGACAACAATTTATATTTCAAATTGACTAATGAAGACATCTTGGTTATTGAAGTTTTTGTTGATGACATCATTTTTGGAGGAGAAGATGGATTGTGTAAAGACTTTGCTAATAAAATGTAGGAAGAATTTGAAATGTCTATGATTGGAGAGATAAAATTCTTTTTAGGATTGCAGATTTCACAAACTGATAAAGGCATATATTCATATATCAAACAAAGTACTTGAAGGAACTACTAAAGAAATTTGGTATGGAAAACTCTAAACTGGTAAGTACTCCTATGACCACAACTGATAAATTGACATTAAAGGATGATTCAACTTGTGTTAATCCAACAAGATACAAATCTATGATTTGAGGTTTACTGTATTTGACACAAACAAGACTTGATATAATGAATGCATTATGTATTGTTTCAATATTTCAAAGTAATCCTAGAGAAAATCATGAATCAGTAGTGTAAAGGATTTTCCGGTATCTACAAGGCACAACAAATCTTGGTTTATGGTATCCTAAAGATGCCAATTTTGATTTATGTGCATACACTGATGCAAATTGGGCAGGAGATGTAGATGACTGAAAGAGAACCACTGGCGGGGCATTCTTTCTTGGTAGCAAATTGATTTCATGGTTGAGCAAGAAACAAAGTTGTACATCATTATTAACAGCAAAATTAGAATATGTTGCAGCAGCAACTAATTGTACTCAGGTATTATGGATTAAGCAAATGTTGAAGGACATAAAGATAAAATGCAAAGAACCTATAATCATTTACTATGATAATTCGACAGCAATTGATATATCTAACAATCCAGTATTTCACTCTAAAACTAAACATGTTTCTATCAAATATAACTTTCTGAAAGAGAATGTTGAAGCAAAAGAAGTGAGATTGGTTTATGTGAATACCAAAGAGAAGATTGTAGATATCTTTTTTTTTTCGATAAAAGTGGGCAAGCCACTAAACTATATTTTATTAATTTTAAATTTTGATACAAACGGGTTCAAAGGGTGGCAGAAAAAAACCCGCAAGAAAACCTCCAGTTGTGGCCCAAAAAAGTAAAAAGCTAAAAACCCCATACACCCAATTACATGTCTGATTTTTATCACCCTCCCATTACATGAATTTCAAAGCTATACATATAATTATCCATATGACCAACAAAAAACATGAGAGAGGACCACCTAGCCTATAATATATGATCTGTAGAAGAGGGTTGTAGCATCAAAGCTTCCTAGGCTCGCCAAAAAATCAAGCATATCAACCGTTACAAAACCTGCATAAAAAAGACATCATCCCACAGATATCTGCATAAAATAGCTAAATCTGAAACCAAGAACTTGAGCTCTCAATGAGAGGCTCTCTATCCATGCTCGAAGGAGGGATAGTTTGCAAGGGAAATTCCAGCCATGGAGGAGCTGAGGCCAAAAAACCAAAAGATAGCAAAGAATGTAAACCCATAAGCACCACCAATGCTTTATCCACAAACTGTGAGGGAACGAAATCTAGCAAGATTTCAAATGCATTCAAAGTGTCCCCCAATCTATCACATAATAAACCCATTCTCAACTCAAACAATAATTCCCCACACCTCCCTTTATCCAACAGATCAGAACAAGGAAGAAAGCCCCCATAATAAAAGAACCCAGCTCAAAATGATAATTATCCAATGCAGACCTAACAAGCTCCCAGGAGAAAATTGAGGGAGGAATGAACACATGAACCAAGAGTTGGAGTAAATCCTTATCAAGCAAAATGTCATGTCAAACAGTAAGGAATGGAGACAAAATCTCAGAGATAGAAAAAGAAGGACCAAACTGCAACTAGAGAGTTCCCACCAACCTACGAACCTCAAAATCCACCTGAGGAGTAAGCAAACAAAACATCTTTCCAGGTATTTTAAAATTATTACCCAGAATCTCATTATCCTCCTCAATCTGGCACTGAACAATGACCCTAAATCTTGAAAGAGCAATAGCACTCGACATATGAAGAAGCCCAACAAGATCAATCCAAATTTTTACTGTTGTATTGAGAAATGATATCGGCTTTTAAAGACAACACCCACCAAAAATGTGAGAAGGTCAAATCACACTACTTCATGATTACAAGTGAAGGAATTTAAAGTAAGATTAAAGCTCATGCGAGATACAACATAAATGAAAGATTTCGCATGATGGTGGCAACTGGAAAAAGTAGTACTTCATATCCCAACCAATGCCACATAACAAACTGCTTACCCCACCATGATCATAGCGCAAAAAACCATGATTTATTACAACCAAAGCACATTCCCTACATACAACATGAGGTAATAAACTCTTTAAAGAACTCGTGCGAGAGAAGAGCGAGTAAACAAGCCAAATCATAACTATTGACAGGGCGCCACCCTAATACCATAAAAGGTACCCACCCTTGCTGCCTATGTGAGATCATAACTATACTTAAAAGCCAACAAGGAGTTTCCTACAAAGCATCATTACCACCTGCGCATATACATCAAACATGCTTACCTCTCAAGGCATTAGGGTAGTAAAATTTGATGATGTCCATACTCAGGAAGAACCAAAAAGACTCATTGCTGATTTTTCAGAAGGGAAGCCAGAATCTCCTCCATACTTATATCCCACAAATTGGCATTACTATTTATGGCTAAATTTGCCAAGAAATCCACAATTTTATTAATGGAGGGTAATCAGTAGGCGACATTTATTAATGTCAAGCATTTTAGGTTTAAGAAAATACAAAATGATTTGAAAAAGTTGCGATAAAGGTTGGTGCCAGAATATATCCATGACGAGGCCAACGATATAGATTAGATCATTTAGTAAAATTTAAACTAATATTTAATAAGAAAATTAAAAAAAATTGTTGTATTCTAATTTTTTTTTATCAAATTAGGGTTGTATAATACCAATTTTTTTTGTGTTTGGCCTTTTTTGTTTTGCATTTATTTTTATGATTGAATAAATTTTTACCTTTCTTTTAGTAATTTTTTTTTCAAATTTCTAATTAATAAATAAATGCAGCCAACAATGCATTTTATCTACTATCATAATGCCATACAACTTGTTTCAATAATTTTGTCTAGTATCATTTAGTTTGACTTAATCATTGGTGCTAAAAAAAAAAGATTAATTATTAGAGTAATTTTTAGTAAGATTTTTTTTGTGTGTATATTTTGTATTTATATTAAAATAAAGAATAATTTTAGAAAAAAAGGGTGGAACAAAAGTATGTTCATAAAATCTAATTAAATCAAGTCCAAAGGAAAAAAGTATAATTAAATGGTTTATGTTATGTCAACATTAGTGGTTCCTTGTCATCAGATTTGGACTTCTTATTAAGATTTTATATTAATTGATACAAATAAAAATGATTTGTTATTATAATTTGTCTTCTTATTAAAATTTTATATCAATTTATGAAAATTATAGTACTTGGGTATTAGAGTTTACTTTCTTATTAAATTTAATATGAGTTGATGCAAATAAAAGTCGTTGAGTATTAGATTTTACCCTCTTATCAAGATTTGATATTGATTGATGCAAATAAAAGAGATTTTTTATTAGAGTTTACTTTCTCATTATGATTTAATATCAATTTATTTAAATAAAAGTTGTTGGTTAGTAGAGATTACTTTCTTAATAATATTTTATATTTACTAGAAAAAATGAAAGTGACTATTTATTAGAGTTTCACTTCTTATTAGGGTTGTTGTTCAATATTTTTCAATTTTTTTTGAGTAAATTAATAAAAAAAATTGTTTTGAAGGATCCATTCATATTATTTTACGAAGGAACTAATAATACAATGAGTATCATTCATATGCAAAATTAAATCAAACAAAAATAACCCATACATCATATAAAATAGATGATTTCATTACTATAAAAGTAAAGTAATATCTATCAAAATGAAACAAAATCAATATTTATCTATACCCAAGATCAAATGTAATCAAATAAGTGTTATAGAAGTCGAATAATATTTAGTACAATCTACAATGAGATTTGGAATTACAGGGTGTACAAAAGACATTAATAGTAAAAATAATAATATTATAGAAAATATAAATGAAATTACTTAAACTAATTTTAAATTTTTAGATAATTTTGAAATAATTGGTTAATTATATGTTTTGTTCAAAAACATATTTCTCTTTTTGGGGTACAAATAGTACTGTTATTGATAATGAAATCCTTACAAAAATATTATATTAACATATTTGTAGAAAGCAATTTTGTGATATTCCTAGCCATGTAAGAATGAATTATTACGATAGCCATCTATCCAAATAAATCTATTAAATATTTATAGAGGAACAAAATGCTTGGTAAGAAACTAGGCCAATAAAGAAACAATACTATTAAATCAATTGTGCTTCCAAATATAATAGTAACCACATTAAAATACTCAAGTTTTATCATCACCTCCTCATCATTCTATCCCTAAAATAAGAACAAAATCTCCACCAAAAAGACCATGAATCTTTTGTGAGATATATTCACAACTAACTATTGAACTTCATACAATGTAATTAATTTTACCTCAAGAACCTAACCAATTCAATATGCCAAGACTCTACGTGTCCATTAACTAAAAAATAAATTCAAAGAATTAATTATTAATTTTTAGTAAGAGCCAAACTCTCAAGAAGGGAAAATAGGGGGTATTAGCTAAAAGGCAAGGATAATTTTTGTTTTCAAAAGGACTACAAGGCATGGAAAAGGTAAGGAGAACCTGAATCTATTAAATTAAGAATGGGAATAATTGTATTCTCACCAATATGCCTTATCTAATCAATGAATGTAGAGCCCATGTACACTAGATATTTGTATCACCCAGCATACACATTCACCAAAACCATTTAGGGGTAGGGTTTAGTAACTTCTCTATGAAATCTATAGATTGGTGAATCACAATCTATTATAACCATTTTTTCCTATCTAGCATGCACAAGGTTGTTTGGTGTTGCCCTAAACACCTAAAAAAATGTGGAGACCATATTCCATGAAATAACAGAGTATGTCTAATAGACTAGTATGAGAGGGTATTCTCTCGAGACACAATATTATCCAAGCCACAGAGGGCAGATGAGACTATCAAGGAGTTCATTGATGGGGTACACGATATTAGTATAACCGAACTTGACATGAAACCTTGGGTCATTGCTTTGGTAATGAAGTCCAAGGTAGAAGCACTAAGAGAGAAAAAAGAAAAAGAACTTGTGATCTCCAAAATCAAATTGTATCACAAGGAAAGTAGACACACAATTGATTCTCTTGGGATTGAAAAGGATAAAAGAGAAGAAACAAATATTTTTTACCATTTTGAGTTGTATGAGTATGACATATAATTTTTATTATATCTCAGAGAATTATGTACTAAATTAAATTTAGTGTTAAATATGGGTACTTTAAAAAGTGAATCTACAAAAAAAGATACTAGTGGTTTATCAAGTGTACCTACATGATAATAATTTTAATTGTAAACAAGAGGGTTTAAGGTACAAAAAATAGTTATTCAATCATGTAAATAACAAAGAAATGATGAACTTGTATGCACAATGGATATGTTATAATAGAGTGTGATACATTGAAACATAGAGTGTACATGGTGAAAAAAATGAAGATAGTGAAAGCAATCTCCGAACTTTATTATTCTTTTATCTATCCACACGCCAATTTATATTGGAGATGCCACTACGAAGTCATATGCAACAGATAAAGATTTTAATTAGAATAAAATAGATATGATCTCTATCTAGAAGTTAACACAGTGATTCAACAAATGTATGCATGATAGTAAAATAAATATATCACTAGAATAGGAAAATCAAACTTAAATATATGAAGTAAATGTTAGCTTAGGCTCAAAATAGCTAAATTAGAACTGTTGCTTTGTAGATCTATCACTCCAAAAATGGTCTAAAATTATCAAATAGGTGTGTTGATGTACAACTACTTCATTTAAACCCAGGTCATAACCTTTGTTGTTTCATTGCATAAGATTATGACATATGCAAACATACTATATAATTGTTCCTCCCACCTTGCCTTTATAAGAAGGGCTTCTTTGGCATTTAGTATCATCTTTGTACATGATCATCATATTGTATTTTCCTATTTTATGGAATATCATCTTCTATTGTTGATTCTCTCTTATCATGTGATGATTATTTGATGTTTCAAATTAAAGATATTGGATGCTTACTTCAACTAGAAAATCCACTACAAGATTAACCCAAAAAGAAAAGAAAAGCACAAATATATTGAACCAGAGACATAAAAAATGCATAGTGTCAATGTTGCATAATGCGAATTTTGCATAAAATTCTCAAAATTTAAAATCCCACCTTAGCACACAATCCAATTTTGCATAAAAGTGCATACTATCAATTCTATATAATTTGAATTTTGTGCATAATCATAATCATGAATAATCTCAATTCTATTCTAAATAGTGCATAATATCAATTTTATGTATAATAATACCTCTTACATATTAATTATTACATTTATAATAATCCAATGCAAAAATTGCGTACTATCAATTTAATATAATTTGAATTTTGTGCATAATCATAATCATGATGATCTCAATTCTATTCTAAATAGTGAATAATATCAATTTTGTATATAATAATACCTCGTAAATATTAATTATTATATTTATAATAACCCCAAAAAAATTAACCTAACACTTGCAAAGAAAATATGATTATGATTTTCATCATAAAATCTCAATACCACCACCAAGCAGCATTTGTTCACACTCGTCCTACTTTTTCTTTATGAATCTCTTCAATTGTGGGTAATCACACATATATGTGAGCCGTATAAAATTGTTCTCGTGTATAATGGAATTTGATAAATCCATGTTGTTTATTTGTCGACCATTAGGAAATCAAGGAGTAAAGGTGAAGAACTAAGAATTAGTTATATACCAGTTATTAAACACTAGAAAAAAAGAGTCAATTGGGCAAGATTGTAAAATAAGAAAGAGAAAATAAATGAAAATAAAAATTAGATAATAAAAAAAAAAATTAAATAATCAGAGACATTGAATTTAAAGAGGTTCACCATAATGGCTACATCCACTTTCGAGTAGAGCATTATATAATTCATAATTTTTCATACATATGCATACAATAACATGCTTTTTATAGACAATGTGATCCAGAATGTGAAGACCCAAAAGTTATGTGATTATGTGAATATTGGTTTCCACATTCAACAATCTTTCACTTGAAATCCAATGATAAGGCTGCAACAATGATATCCCCTACATTTCCAATCTTAACCTCGCATTGTAATTAGCCTTAGAAAAAATATGCAAGATTTTAACTTCTTGAAATTTTGTTCAAGAAAACTCCGAATGGATCTCATCCAAATCAAATCAAAATTAATAAAACCTAGAAGTTTAAGAGCATCTTCATATCCATATTCCTCCTCCCAATATCCAATGACTACAACTACATTGTCTAGTTCAATGCCACCTTCATTACTGAACACACCCTTCCAATAAAATTGAGACTCCTGACATCCTACTTCAAAGCCCATAACAAAAATCATATTGATTATAAGTATTGTCATTAGTTCTGAAAATTCAACATCATCACTAACTTTTGATGTCATAGTAAAATTGGTGCCTATACTAGCATAAATCTTTTGCAATTCTTGAAACATGACAAAAAGATTGGATGACACAACTCCAAACAACCAACCTTAAACCACACACACTAAGAAACATATTAAGCCTAGTGAATGTTAGTCAACTATGAGTGTTTGAACACTTTTAAGCCTAGAAGTCAAATCTTAGTGTGTGTGATTTAAGCCACGTCTTCCTTGAACACACAAAATTGTTCATTTTTTCACCAGTCATGAATTCCAACACCACTTCCATTTCAAAATACATATAAATCTCTGTGTTTTTTCATAGTGATGGTCATTCTTGCACCCATCATTGGTTCTTCTTTTTATTTGGATCTAGTACCACCATTTCTCCTTCACCGAAGAAAGAAAATGTCATAGAAATAGGTAGAAGAAGACATAGAAGTTGCAAAGGTTCTCTTATCTCTAGTGGATAAATAGAAATTTCTTGGCCATGTGGAGCCCCCACACTACACTTGGACTTATAGAATAAGCACAATGTAGCTAATGCATCAATACAATTCCCTCCATCATTCAAGATGTTAGGATCAACTCGTAGCCCGCGCAATACTTTCCCCACCAGTATACAGAGTGATTGCGTTTATTGCCTGACTTTACCTCAAACCATGGTTCACTATCCACCCTTCAGTAGTCAATTCCCCAGGATGCCCAAGCTCAATTGTAGGATCAACCTTTAGAGAAAATTTGTTGAACACTGAAAGTGTTCCTTCATTGGGCCTATCATAATAAGGCCAAAGCTCTTGTCCTTTCACTATGCCTATGACATGGGATTACCCTAGCTATACCTTTGCAAAACCATCCTCTCTATCAAACTTTATTGATAATCTATGAAAATTGAAGGGGCAACATTCATCAATTCTTTGTTAGAGTTGCAAAGCCTCTAGTATAAAGTTTTTCTTGTTTACACTCAAATGAGGGGCATACTTGTAATTTACTTTGTATCGACCTCTTGTAGTGTCCATTTTGAACCGTCTCATATTGTGGTATTTACAAACATGGGTTTTATAGGATACTTCCTACCCATGGCCTTCAACCTCTCCACTTCGGCCAAACTATCATTACCAAGATTTGAAAATCTCAAATTTTTCTTTCATTCTAATTGGGCACCAACACGCCATAAATCCTACTTGTTGATTGTAATCTCCTGATAAACTTGAAACCCATTAGTGTTCTATCAACCCTCCTACATTTATTGAGACGATGACAAATATCTTCCATTTCAATATTACAATGATGTACTTTTCTGTTGCAAACCTCTCCTTCTAGACAAAATTGCCACATCCAGATCTCTATCTTCATCACTCTTCTAATTATGTTGGTTAACATGGTCATAAGAAAATTCATGGGCCAATTATTCATATTGATCATATGCCATGTGAGAAAACTATCTTCCACCTTCAATATAACCCAACCCTTCATGCATGCCTTCATAATCAAACTATGAAAATTCATCTATTATTGGTATTATTCTTTCTCAAAGAAGAAGTGGTTATATTCCTAGCTCCATATGAAATTTTCAAAGGTAATAACCATCATCCTAGTAAGAAACTTTCTCAAGGTCATCATCTCACAAAATTTGGGACTCCATGGCCCCTATTTCCATAATCTTTCTCTTCTCCTAGATGCCACCTTCTTTGAGAGGCGAGATTGGAGAATTGAGCTCTATAGATAGATCCTCATTAATGTTGAGTCCCAATTTCAACATCTTGTGAATTTTGGAACAAAATTTATTAGGATTGTTTAGGTTGAAACCAAAAGTTAGAAAAACCATTCCATTGATGAGCAACACCTAGTTCTTTACAGACTTATCATTCTTAACAACCTCTACCCTCTTCGACAATTCTTCCATGATGACTTTCATGTGTTGTAGATCTCTTGCGCATTCAAGAATTGCTCAAAGCTCAATTTTAAGATCTTCTAAAACCTCTTTTGGTTTCTCATGCATATGTTTTGCAATCACATCTAGCCTTTTGTCAGCTCTTACTCTATGAAACACTATTTACAGAAGTTGTTCAATTTCTTCCTCCATTTATTTTTCTCTCTCAATTATTTTCACAATATGCTATCATGTGTTGTGCATCTCCTATGCATTCAAGAGTTTCTCAAAGATCAATTTTGAGATCTTCTAAAAACTCTTATGGTTTCTCATGCATATGTTTTGCATCTAGTCTTTTTTTAGCTATTACTCAATGAACCACTTTTTACTCAGGTTGTTCAATTTTTCCTCCATTTCTTTTTCTCTCTCAATTTTTTTCACAAAAGCTCCCTCATTGCATCATTTCCTGTAAATAGGTCCTTTAGTTCATCTTCCAAAGACAATTCTTTCAACACCTAAACCTATAATAAGAGTTTATGGTTGCTCAACTCATTTATACTTGCTACAGCTACATCAAGAGTTGAGAAAGAAACAATGCCAACATCGTCCTTTTCAGATGAATCCTTGCCCACATTCTCTTCATCTTACAATGGTGAAGCTTCCTTGTTACTTCTCCAATAGTCTAATAGAACACATGTACTCTCATTTTCTTCATCCCCCTAATGTACATAACACATTGTTTCAGCTTCCACAAATGTGAATCACTATATATCTTTCCCTCCATTTAATGATTTCTCCAAGGCATCTTGATTCTAAGGCTCCTCCAAAACATGCAAATCCTCATTTTCCAAAGGCTTTGGTTTTAGATTTCACTTATGTTGTAGATACTGCATATCATAGCCAAAATCTATTGGGCTTTTTATCAAATTTCAACATGCCAAGAATTTTTTCAATGACTTAATTTCAATTTCATAATCCAATTGATCCAACAAGTACAACCTCTTTTGAGCAACTAAAATCTTACAGAAAGGTGAATCTAAAGTAGGATGAACAACTCCCACTTCAATGTGACTCTCCGCTACATAAAAAAATCTAGCTCTGCAATTCATCACAAAAACATTTTCCATCTCTACTCAACTTTTCGTTGCCTCTAACCAAGCTCTGATACCAATTGTTAATAGTGGTTCACCATAAAAGGCTACATCCACTCTCAAGTAGTACAATATATTATTCACTTCTTTTTATAAATAGGAAATGAAAGGAAAGGCTCTTTTATAGTCCACGATGCTAGCCACCTATGTATGGGTCTAGAGATGGGTTAGAGTCCTATGGGACTACCTTGTACTCCTTGCGGGAGGTACCTAATTGCACTACAAATGAGGGGTACATATCTTACCCCCTTGTGGTGTTTGAACTTGTGACCTCCCTTTCAAGAGCACAAGTTGTCCACCACTAGGCCAACTCAAGCTCTTTATAGACAACATGATCAAGAATGTGAAGGGCCAAAAGTTATATGAATATTGGGTTTCACATTCAAGAGAGATAAGACTTTCCAACATTGAAAGTAGATCCATTTCAGCATTAACCCAAATGAAAAAATTGACAAATAAATTAAATCGAAAAAGAATATCTAAAAATCCATTTTATTAAAAATTTGTTAGTATGTCACACCTAAACCAACCACTGAACTCCCCTAACATGGTAATCATTCCAGATACTAATCATCCTTTAACCCACTTGATATCACACCTCGTAAATAAAAAATAAAAAGATTTCTAGTAGTGGACATAAAGACCAGAACTGGATAATAGGAAAGAACTATGATATGCTCTCTTTATCATATGTACAGTCCCCAATCCTCGTTTATAACTATTATTCCACCGTCCACAACAAGATTATGACTACTTACACACATTGAATATTCACTAGACAAAAACATTGTCGTCTCTGCAAATAAAAATGCTTTGCAAATATATTTTTTTTTCTATTTTTAAAATTCAATGACATTGTTTTGGCAATGAATGCTTCCCTTGGGAAAATTGTTCAAAAGTCTGAAGAAACCAATGAAATTATTATTTTAATCTTTAACCAATAGGCTACATATGGTGGCCATAGCCATCGGATTTGTCCATTGTCAGACGACAGCAAAAAAAACCGTTCAAAACATCCCTGAAAAAAAATCGGCTACTTTTTATGCCGCTCTTCAGAAAAGAGAAACCAGTTTTGTTTTTCCCGACAACAGATTCCATCAACGTTATTTCTGCAAAAATATTGAAGTAGAAATAGGTAGCCCGGTCTCCTCTTTACCAGATGTCCCCTGTGTTTAATCTTTTGACAGATCTAATGCTCATTGCACCTCTCCATACTTCAATCCCTTCTGGAAACTAAAGAAGCATTTCAACACAGGTTCAGAGGCCAAACTCAAAGAGGACGCTAGGATTTTGGACAATTTTATATACCGTTTGATTAAGAAGCACAAACAATCCATCCATCCAAGATAACGAGATACCAGACTACAACCCTAATTAGTCGATAGACTATTTTTAATGTGAGAAATACCCCACTGGCATGTAATGTTTCACGCCGATTTTCTCACACGGGCTAACTCCCCGGTTGGTTTTCCTGTTTTCTCACACCGACAAAAGAATTCTACTAGTGCCAAAATCTAGAATCTTAACCTCCTTTCGTTTAAGCCAAAGGCTAGAGGGCTTAATGTCCTAATGGACGATCTTCTGTCGGTGGACGTACTTTAGCCGCTCTTCACTGTCTCAATCTACTGAATTATTTGCCCCCTGATGTTCTGGTCATGGTTACCATGGATGAGATTTATGGCATAAACTGTCGAAGTCTTATTGTGGCGCACCCTATAAACTTCCCTCCACTCCCACAACACACCGCCGCCAGTCGCGTTAAATCCCTAAGCTCTTCCACATCCTGCTGCCAACAAGCATAGACAAGCTAAGGCACATGAATTGTTTGAAATAATGCCGCAAAGTGGATTTATTGAAAACCTTTTACAAACATTCAAGCAAATGCAATTGGCAAGTGTAAAACCAAATTTTCCAATTTTTGCCATCATCCTTCCTGACTATGTGAAAATTGGAGCTTCGGAAGAGGGTATGGACTTCTCAAAGCACAAAATATTAATGGTTTCTGTGTTATATGTTGTAGTTGCAATTGCCTGGTAGATGTGTATGTACAATGAGGAAGAACAAATAAGCACTTGGACTATTCAAAAACATGCCTGTAACAAATGTGGTCAAATGGACTCCAATGATTCCAGGATATGCACAAAATGGATGTACGAAAAAGGATCTAGAAAGTGGAAGCATGCAAATGGCAGGATAATTGTTTGACAACTAGACTATTTTACCAAATGCAAAGTTTGGAAGCATGGGGAAGGTAGGTGAATTGTCTGACAGAATGCCATAAAGATATGTCATCTCTCGGACTACAATAATTGCAGGATATGCACAAATGGATGTTCGGAAAAGGCTCTAGAAACTTTCGAGAAAATGCAATTGGCATGTGTAAAGCCAAATTCCACAAACTTTTCCAACAGCTCGTGCCGAAGGTATGGACATCTATGAAAGCACCGTAGAATGGGGATGTATATAATGTGTTAGTAGTTGCAACTATCTTGGTAGACATGAATGCAAAGTGTGGGTTGTTACGATAAACAAAGTTGTTAAATGTTAAATAAAAAAGAAAATAGGATATAATTAAATAAGTTGTGAAGTTAGAGATAAAAAATAGAAAAAATAGCTGGCATGTTGAATGATGTTAATTTTTTTTAATTGTAAGTATTATTTAGTAATCAAATAACATAAGTAGCTGCACTTGATAAACACTTACTAACTCACTAAATATTTCTTTAATTTTTTTTAAGGTTTAAGGTATCGGTATTTGACATGTGTTTAGAGAAGCTTCATCTAAGATGTTTTTGGTTTCATATATATTGAATGGAATTTTTTTTTGAGTCTTATGAACAGGCTGATCACTGTTAGGGTGTCTTACATCTTAGAATCAATTGTTTCTTGATTAGACTGTGTAAAAATGTGCATCAATGTTTCGAATCACACTCTTTGGTCCATCATCAAGATGTTAGAGAGCAAGGAAGGATAAAAAAATGGTCAAGTAGCAAACCCAAAAGGTTAAATAGAGGGAGGGAGGAGACACAAGGAACAAGGATAGATAGATGACAAGATAAGGAAATACGCAATGATGTAATCCAAAAGTCATTGGTTCCAATCAGAATAATTGTGGAAACTTAATGTCTATTATCTTACATCTTACTTTCAATTCATTTCCTTTCATTAAGAGAGTTTCATTAAGTAAGGATTCTAGTCAATTTTAGAGTAAGAGGATTTCATTAAGAAAGAACTCTTCTCAATTCACTAAGAGGATTTCATTATATCCCACTTTTTATTCCCTTTCTTTCTCAACTTGTTGTCTTGCAACATTTTCTAATCATTTCCTCCATCTCTAAAGTAGAAAATTTGTTGATCCCCTTTCCATTGTTTTGTTGTTTGGCCTAGTGCTTATGTGGTTTCTGGGTTCCTTTGACTTGTAATAATTACAAATGCATCAATCCTCAATAATTTAAGCTTGTTTTAAATGAATGACCGACCATTTGAAACTTTTTATGAAATTCATGAGATTATGTAGTCTATGGAATCCCAATTGAACTATTCAAAACAAACACAAGTCCCATCCAACAAACTAGAATCACTATTTCTTTACTGACCATTTGTTGAATAATTAGAACCATCCCAATATCCACATATTAATGACATACATTAAAAACTATTACTTATGGTAAGTAAAATGACACTAAAAGGTTGTTTCAACTTTCACTAAGAATACTAGCCTCCTTGAATAAATTTCTTGCATTAAGCAACTTTGATCCTTTTGGGGTATAACTACAATTATTATAGTTAAAATTATAATCTCTAACATCAACCTTTGAGTTGGGTAAACAAAAATTGACATAAACATTAAAGAAAAAAAATTATAAAGAGCAAAGACTACTTAAAATACCAAATGTAGTAAGTCTTTATGAATTTCAAGCAAAGGAAGACAACTAAGGTCAAGATCAACAAAGAAAAAAAGGGATTTCCCCTAATATTACAAATACACTTTTAGGATATTTAATATCACCAACCTATGAATCCATTTTTTTATAGTTTCATAGGATGTACAGATATTAAAATTGTTCAAGCTTTACACTTCTTATTGCATTTTATAGTTTTAGACATAAGCAGTAACCCTCTTCAAATGACTCAAATGCGTAAAATTTTCCATTTCTTCAATCTCTAGACACATGAGAATGTCCATATTTTTAAGAATTTCCATATTAAAGTGCCATGATACAGTTTTCTATTTTTGACAAGACCTCAACTAAAGACAATTCAATGTTGTTACCAGTGCTAAAACCACTTTAGCTACATTTTCCATGTGCTCAAGGTGGGTGGGGAGATCCAAGGCTAAGACAATGCTTTTACTGATTGACATCTTATTTGGAAGGTTCATATCATCTTTGTGGTCGTAACTTCAATGTAAACTAAAAACAATTTCTCTCCACCATTGTAACTATTGTTCAAATTCCTTCTCCACTTAACATGAAATCAATCAACAAACAAAGCTTCTAAGGTTGGTGAGTTTTTCACTCCCATTTTTTTTACAAGCCAATCCATACTTCTTTTGGTATGAAATTTTCAAACACTTTAATAGTCATAATAATTTTGTAGCCTCTTGCTATGACATTTCATGAAGCACTAGATTTCTATTTGAACTAAGCTTGAAATCCACAATTAAATTTCTTATTTTAGCTATTTTACAATGGTAAATTTTCTTAATCAACGTCATCTACCAAAATGCATAATCTAACATCCTTCATATTAAGGGACATATATTTCTATAAAGAAGATTTTTTTTCTCAAAACATTCATTCGAATTCTTAAATATTGCAAAATTTGTAGACTCTATGAAAATTTGTTTATGTGTTGAGAACCATTCATGTCAAGCTCCCTAAATGAAAAATCTATTCATTTTAATTTATTTCATAAGTTAACCATTTCTTTATATTGTAAAAAAAGTACATGCATTTTAATAAAATATGTAACTTACATGATCTCAATTCGATTTTGAACCTAATCACCATACATGGATTGACTACTAAGTTCAACTTTTATATTACTTAATTTGCACTCTCCATCATATTATATAATATGTATTTTACTATCAGATAGACTCTTGCATAGAAGCACATTAGATACTTTGAAACTTTGACAATCAAATATCGTAAAAACTACCTACCTTGCACCTTTTTGGATGCAAGTACTAGTTTTAAGAATCATACAATTTTTTGTGACAATAAATGCCTCCCTTTAAAAAAAGCCATTAATTGATTCTTAAAAATATCTTGAAAAATAGAAAAAGTCCAAGAGGCTCGCCAAATACAGATGCTATTTCAGGATTTATTAAATAAAGATGCGAACTAAATTATAAGATGCAAATAACAAATTCTATATTAACTATCTATCTCACGCAGAATGAAATTGCTGTTATGCTCAGTCATATCACTGAACTACAATCACATGTTGTATCCATAGCTGCTATATCGTGTATGTAATGACGACTGAATACAAAAAGCTGTTATGGCCTATATAATCCCCAGTCATGGTTTACAACTGTGAAACCTCCATCCACAACAAGATTATGGCCACTCACATATTTAGACTCGTCACTGGCCAAATACAGAGCAGCCTCTGCAATATCCTCCGCTTTAAGAATGGTTCCCTTCAAGTTCCCTATGCTGCAACCCCACGCCTCCACTTCATCCTTTCCTTTTCCTACATACTCAATTGCACTCCTGGTTGCAACAAGATAAGGAGAAACACAATTGACTCTGATACCATATTTCCCAAGCTCAGCCGCACCATTTTTAGTCAAGCCTATAATTGCATGTTTTGAGGCCGTGTATGCATGAGGCGCAGTTCCTCCCATAATCCCTGCAGTACTGCCTGTAGAAATTATGCACCCTTTTCTGTTGGGTATCATAACGCGGGCTGCATGCTTAATGCCGTGCATTACTCCTTTTACATTTACATTCATGGGGGCTTCAAATTGCTCCATCTCGTACTCTGCAATACTATTTTGATGCCTATCTCCAACACCAGCATTATTGAACATTATGTCCAGTTTTCCATGCTTTTCCATGGCTAAATCCACTGCTGCGCTCACGTCTTGCTCTTTGCTTACGTCACAGTGGATGAATGTAACCGATGAAGAAAGGGACTCGGCGAGTTTCGAATCTGGTACATCGGAAATGTCGGCTACGATGACTTTGGCTCCATGATTTGTGAAGAGGCGAACGGTGGCTTCACCAATGCCTGATGCTCCGCCTGTGATTATTGCTACCTTGCCTTGCAATCTGCAACTTAACATCATAAGAACAATAAACCCAAGCGGATCAAGATAAAGTAAACCAAAAAGAAAATCGAATCAATTACCTTCTAAACAGAGCACCAGCTGCTTGCCCCCCATTAGACATATTTCTCTGAGATGAAAAGATTTTACTGGTTTGTTTGCAATGGATTACAATGTATTCAAGTAGGCCTGCCTGTATATATATATATAACACCAATCAAATGTGGGGAATCATCTCTGAGTAAAAACCAGTCATGCCAGTTATTAATGTTAACCATTTCAGGCTTAAAAAAATACAAAATGTTTCGAAAGAAGATGCGATAAACGTAGGTGTCAGAATATATCCATGAGGAGGCCAACGATATAGACCCGATATTTTAGTAAAATTTAAGCCAATATTTCATAAGAAAATAAAAAACAAATCGTTTTCTAAAATTTTTCTCAAATTTTTAATTAAGAAATAAGTGCAGTCAACAGTGCATTTTATGGGCTGCATAGACAAGTCATGATGTGATACAAATCGTTTTAATAATTTTGTCTCCTATCATTTTGTTCATGTTAAAAATGATTGATTATTAGAGTTTATATTTTATTAATAAAAATTTAATATGTATGTGTTTTATTTACTTTATAATAAAAATATAATATTTAGAAAAGAGTTAGTGTGGTGTAAAAGTATGTTCATAAAATCTAAATAGATCATTTTCAAAATAAAGACAAAAATAATATAATTAAATAGTTAATGTCATGTCAATATTAGGTGGATCGTTGTCATCAAATTCGGACTTCTTAATAAAAATGATTGGTTGCCTTCTCATTAATATTTTATATGAATATATGCAAATAATACTAGTGCTTGAGCATTAGAGTTTACTTTCTGCAATAGCATTATGCTTCTCACGTTTGTCGGACAGTTTAAAATAATGAATCCCAAAGAAAAAGCAAAACAGTGAGGGCAGGTACAAATTGTATTAAAATTAAATAGCATATTCTTAATTGCTTTATCAGATCTTTTCTTATACAAATGGATGGATCACCACATTTTTTAATGAAGAATTATTTATGCGCCTTTGGAGATTTGATTGATTTGAAATAGCCAGACTTTGCTGATCAGAACAAGTGATATTTTACTTATTTATTTATTTTTTTTTTTTAAATTTTGAAGTGCAAGTGGATCATGCGTAGTTTTAGTTTAAATTTTATTTAATAAAGATATTTTTATTTTTTATTTATACAGTTTTAATGTAATTTGTTTATGAATTTATTTATTATTGTATTTACTTTTATAATATTTAATATTTCTTAATTTATTTAAGAATCTAACTATGATTAAACTTAGAGTTGTAATAATTTCAATTTTTTTATACTTAAATTCAATTAATTTTTATTATTATATTAATTAAAATTTCAAGGTATATATTTTATTAATATTTCAATTTAATAAATTAGGTTTTATTAGTTAATAACTTAATAAATTCTTTATTTATTATTAATTTTTTAAAAATTATTCTTATTAATATTTAGATTTTGATATATTGATTTTGTATTTAATATATTTTATTCAAATTTAACTTTAATTTTTTTTATTATGAAATTACAATAATTAGAAGTTATTATAATTAATCTAATTTATAATTATTTATCTATATTTAAATAAAAAATATAATATGAATTAACTAAAATTAAATTATTTATTAGTATATTTTTTATTAATAACAAAATATTTATCACTAAATATATTAGATATTATTTTTGTTCAATATATGTACATTTATTACAATAAACTATCTAAAAGATTGTAATAATTGCCTCTTTTAAATGAATGTTCCTAAAATTCAAGAGGTGAATATTCCAAAGCTTCTAGGCACCTTAAGTACGCCAAAAATGCTCTAAAGGGTTGAGTTTTATACTTGAGGAATATATTAAGGCCACAAAAAAGTGGGAGAGTGAAAATAAGATGCTTAAAAATTGAATGGCAAGATTCAATATGACTATGTGAAAGCAAGACTATGATTACCAAGCATTGGTAGTGCCTTACAGGCCAAAAATGGTTATTAAATGCCTCTTGTTCAAAAATTTTATTTAATCTTTTGGTTCTCCTTGCTTTTAGAATCTTGTATACCTTAATTTCTTTTGTACCCGTCAATGCAAGAGCACCAAACAATTTTTTAATATATAGTTGGATCATTTGATAGGCCTTTCCCTTGTGTGTACTATTCTTTTGTCCCTGTAATTGGTTTGATATGGTTTAAGTACTCCTTTTTAAAATTTCATATTAACTTAAAACACGAATTAAGAACTTTATTATATTCCTAGTTCTACTAAATTTTTAATGCCTTGCATAAGTATATAGTTTCAAAAAAGTTAGACTGAATCAACATGTCTAGATGAACTAGAATGCATAACACAATATAAAGACACAAAATGCAAATTTTCACTATTTACCTATTATTTTAGTTTAATGTGAAAATCTATAAATTGCTAATGCAACATCAAACTACTAATCCCACCTACCCTAACTCTAACTACATATCCTAACACTATTGACAAAAACTTGATGCATTGTGTCCCTTGTTAAGATTTGATATCAATTGATGCAAATAAAAGTGATTGTTTATTGGGGTTTACCTTCTTATTAATATCAATTTATTTAAATAAAAGTCGTTGATTAGCAAGTTTAATTTCCGGTGGTGACTCATTTTTTGATGTACTCGTTCTGAGCTGTTTTGGGCTCCTCTGTTGAACTCCTTATTATCAATATAAAAAAAAGCAAAAGTAACTAGTTATTAGAGTTTAGCTTCTTATTATGATTGTTATTGAATATTTTAAATTTTTTTACCCTTATTGACTAAATTAACAAAAAAATGTTTTGATGGATGCATTAATTTTTTTTTTGTAAGAACTAATAATACAATTAGTATAATCCTTATGGAAAATTAAATCAAACAAATAGAACTCATATATCAGATAAAATAAAAGATTTTATTATTATTAAAGTTTTGGTTAAGGGGGAAACTAGTTTTACAAGACGCAGAAACTAGAGTATATAAAGAAAAATAAATAAAAAATAATCGAAACCCAGACACCAATATTGTATTTATTTATTATTGTATTTACTTTTACAATATTTTATATTTCTTAATTTAGTTAAGAATCTAACTATAATTTTACATTTAGAGTTGTAATAATTTAATAATTAAAAAAAATTCTTTCTGCTTAAATTCAATTAATTTTTATTATTATATTAATAAGAATTTAAGTTATATATTTTATTAATATTTCAATTTAATAAATGAATTTTTATTAATTAATAACTTAATAAATTCTCTATTTATTATTAAATTTTTTAAAATTATTTTGATTAATATTTAGATTTTGATATATTGATTTTGCATTTAATATATTTTATTTCAATTTAATTTTAAATTTTTCTATTATGAAATTAGAATAATTAAAAGTTATTAGAATTAATTTAATTTATAATTATTTATAAATTGTGCCCTAGGTGAATTTGGTGGAATGGATACCCCTTTGTCCTTGGTTCTTAGCCGAAGAGGTTTAGCTTATTGGATCGTGCCCTCGGGTGGCAAAAAATACTTTGTGAAGGCCCTCGCTAGGCTGGCAGCTCACGGGCTTCATGCCCTTGCTAGGTTGTCGTGCTCGCAGGTCTAGACCTCAATAAAAAATTAAAAAATGTTGTGAAGTTAGATATTAAAAATAGAAAAAATAGCTGGTATGTTGAATGATGCTAATTTTTCTATTGTAAACATTATTTAGTAGTCAAATAACATAAGTAGTTACACTTGATAAACACTCACTAACTCACTAACAAATTTTCTTTAATTTTTTTAAGGTTTAAGAAGGTGTGGGCACTTGACATTTGTTTAGAGAAGCTTCACCTAAGATATTTTTTCCTTCATATATTATTGAATGGAAATTGTTTTTGAGTCTTATGACCAAGCTCATCATTGTGAAGGGTATCTTACATCTTATAACCAATTATTTCTAGATTAGATTGTGTACAAAAATTTACATCAACGTTTTGGATTACATATTTATGACATATATTAAAAACTATTCTTATGACATATTTAGAACTAGATTAGATTTAGAACTATCCCAGTATCCACATATTTATGATATTTTTTAAAAACTATTACTTATGGTAATTAAAATGACACTGAAAGATTGTTTTAACTTTTACTAAGAATACTAGCCTCCTTGAATAATTTTCTTGCATTAAGCAACATGGATCTTTTTGCTCTATAACTACAATTATTATAGTTACAATTATAATCTCTAGCATCAACCTTTGAGTTGGGAAAAAAAATTGGCATAAACATTAAAGCAAAAAAATTATAAAGAACACATATTACTTAAAATACCAAATATAGTAAGTCTTTATGAATTTCAAGCAAAGGAATATAACTAAGCTCAAGATCAACAAAGAAAAAAAGGCATTTCCCCCAATATTGTAAATATAGTTTTAGGGCATTTATTATCACCAACCTATGAATCCATTTTTCTATAGTTCTATTGGATGTATATATTAAAATCGTTCAAACTTTGAACTTCTTATTGCATTCAATAGTTTTAGACATGAATGATATCCTTCTTAAGATGACTTAGATGTATAAAAATTTCCATTTCTTCAATATCTAGACACATGAGAATGTCTAATTTTTAAAGATTTTCCATATTAAAGTACCATGATACAGGCTTCTAGTTTTGACAAGACTTCAACTGAAGACAATTCAATGTTGTTACCGGTGCTAAAACCACTTCAAATACATTTTTCATGTGCTCAAGGTGGGTGAGGATATCCAAGCCTAAGACAATGCTTTTACTATTTGGCATCTTATTTGGAAGGTTCATATCATCTTTGTGGTCCCAACTTCAATACAAACTAAAAATAATTTCTCTCCAGCATTGTAAGTATTCTTCAAATCCCATCTCCGCTTAACATGAAATCACTCAATAAACAAAGCTTCTAAGGTTGATGATATTTTCACTCCCAGTTTTTGACAAGCCAATCCATACTTCTTTTGGTATGGGATTTCAGGTACATTAATAGTTGTAATGATTGTGTAGCTTCTTGCAATGACATTTCATGAAGCACTAGATTTTAACTAGAACTAAGCTTGAAATCCACAAATAAATTTATTATTTTACCTATTTTACAATGGTAAACATTCTTAATCAACGTCATATACCAAAATGCATAATCTAACATTCTTCATATTAAGAGACACAAATTTCTTAGAAAAAGGAATATTTTTCTCAAAACATACATTTAAATTCTTAAATATTGCAAATTTTGTAGATTCAATGAAGAGATGTTTATGTGTTGAGAACCATTCATGTCAAGCTCCTTAAACAAAAAATCTACTCATTTTAATTTATTTCATAAGTTAACCATTTCTTTATATTGTACTTTAAGTACATGCAGATTAATAAAGTATGTAACTTACATGATCTCAATCCGGGTTTTAACCTAATCACCACATATGAACTCACTAGTAAGTTCAATTTTTCGTATTAGTTGATTTGCACTCTCCAATATATTATATAATATATATTTTAGTATTGGTGTAATCATCATAGACTCTTGCACAAAACCACATTAGAAACTTTGAAACTTTGACAATCAAAATTCCCAAGAAATACCTAACCCATATCAACAAAGACAACATTTTCATGTCGTTTATTTCTTCCGTCCAATATATTACCCAAAATATATCTTACTATCGATATAACCCTTGCACCTCCTTTTAATACAAGTGCTAATTTTAATAATCATGCAATTTTATGTGACAACAAATGCCTTTAAAAAAACTGTAATTGATTACTAAATATCTTGAAAAATAGAAAAAGTCCAAGTGACTCGCCAAATACAGATGCTATTTCAGGATTTATTAAATAAAGATGTGAACTAAATTATGAGATGCATATAACAAATTCTATATAACTATCTATCTTACGCAGAAAGAAAATGCTCTATAGTTCAGTCATATCACTGAACTACAACCACATGTTGTATCCATAGCTGCTATATCGTGCATGTAATGATGACTGAACACAAAAAGCTGTTATGGCCCATATAGTCCCCAGTCATGGTTTACAACTGTGAAACCTCCATCAACAACAAGATTATGGCCACTCACGTATTTAGACTCGTCACTAGCCAAATACAGAGCAGCCTCTGCTATATCCTCCGCTTTAAGAATCGTTCCCTTCAAGTTGGCTACCCTGCAACCCCACGCCTCCACTTCATCCTGGCCTTTTCCTACAAAGTCAATTACACCCCTGGTTGCAACAAGAGAAGGAGAAACACAATTTACTCTGATACCATATTTCCCAAGCTCAGCAGCACCATTTTTAGTCAAGCCTATAATTGCATGTTTTGATGCCGTGTATGCATGAGGTGCAGTTCCTCCCATAATCCCTGCAATACTGCCTGTAGAAATTATGCACCCTTTTCTGTTGGGTATCATAACGCGGGCTGCATGCTTAATGCCGTGCATTACTCCTTTTACATTTACATTCATGGGGGCTTCAAATTGCTCCATCTCGTACTCTGCAATACTATTTTGATGCCTATCTCCAGCACCCGCATTATTGAACATTATGTCCAGTTTTCCATGCTTTTCCATGGCTAAATCCACTGCTGCGCTCACGTCTTGCTCTTTGCTTACGTCACAGTGGATGAATGTAACCGATGAAGAAAGGGACTCGGCGAGTTTCGAACCTGGTACATCAGAAATGTCGGCTACGATGACTTTGGCTCCATGATTTGTGAATAGGCGAACGGTGGCTTCACCAATGCCTGATGCTCCGCCTGTGATTATTGCTACCTTGCCTTGCAATCTGCAACTTTAACATAGGAACATTAAATCCAAGTGGATCAATATAAACCGAAAAGAAAATTGAATCAATTACCTTCTAAACAGAGCACCAGCTGCTTGCCCTGCATTAGACATATTTGTCTGAGATGAAAAGATTTTAGTGCTTTTTGTATAAGATTACAATGGATTCAAGCAGGCCCGCCTGAATAGATATGTATACCACACCAATCAAATATGGGGAATCATCTCTAATAATTAATCATTGTTTTCAGCACCAATTACTAAGTTAAACAAAAGGTAGACAGATTATCCGAACAAATTGCATCACATTATGATAGTAGATAAACTTCTATGTCAACATTAGGCGGATCTTTGTCATCAGATTTTATTTTCTTATTAAGATATTCTTAATTGATGCTAATAAAAAAATTGGCTATTAGAATTTATCATTTTATCAATTTATGCAAATAATGGTGGTTGGGTATTAGAGTTTACTTTCTTATAAAATTTTATAATTGATGCAAATAAATGTGGTTGATTATTAAATTTTTCCTTTTTAATATTAAGATTTGATATTGATTGACCCAAATTAAAGTGATTTTTTATTAAAGCATATTTTCTTATTTTGATTTAATATTAATTTATTTTAAAAAAATGTTGCTGGTTAGTAGAGTTTACTTTCTTAATAATATTTTATATCTACTAGAGAAAATGAAAGTGACGGGTTATTAGAATTTAGCTTCTTATTAGAATTGTTGTTCAATATTTTTCATTTTATATTTTTATTGACTAAATTAATAAAAAGAGTTTTTATGGGGATCCATTATTAGTATTTTATGTAGGAAATAATAATACAGTGAGTATCATCCGTATGCAAAATTAAATCAAACAAATATAACCCATACATCAAATAAAATAGATGATTTAATTATTGTAAAAGTTTAATCATAATTGTTAAAATACAAAAAAAATCAATACTTATCCATGTATACACATAAAATTGGCTATGAGCAATTAAATAAATATTTAATATTTATTTAATGATTATTCTTCTATTAAATAGTTAATTTGAAAAGATTAATTTATTTAATATACTTCTATTAATTAATTTAATTGAAACATTTTATTAATTAATTCATTTATCCTTTCTTCTAATCAATTAATTGAATATCTTATATTTAATTATTCTTCTATCCACTATCGTATAGTCTCACCAATTAAATAATTTCTTAATTATTTAGAAATTATTTAATCTTCTTTTTCCAACTCAGCCTCATCTCCCTCATCTCCACATCACTTTGTTCTTTGCCAACTCATCCATCATGTGGCTAAAGATATTAATATTTTTAATATTAATATGCCTCACTAACTTTAACTTCCAAAATTTATTCTTCAAATAATGTGTACACACATTCCTCAACTTCCCTATATTCTCTCCAACTTTCCTACATCTTTGGAGGAAGTTGAGTCCACTTGTCCTCTTATCCCTAAATCTTCTCCAACTATCTTATATTCTATCAAGTCTTCTTCTCAGTCAACGTGAGATGAATGACACTTGGTTTCTCCTTCCACTTTTTCCTCCATCTTAGAAGCTACTAGTGCTTGTCTAAGAGAAAAATCATTTGCAACCGAAAAAAATGGCGTTAGGATAAAATGGGACATAAATCATGAAGGTATAATCTTTTATTTCCTTTTTCATTTCATGTTGTTTCATTAGTTGAAACTTGAGTTATATTTGTGTGATAGACTAATGAGTTTGTAGGTTTAATCTCTGAGGTTAAACTTAAGTTGATACAAGTTTTGGTGCCCACTGTGTGGCTCAAAGCCTCGCACTTCATTTTATAATATCCTATCTAATTCTTGCTAATGAAATGGATTAAAAACTTTTGTAAAACTGTTTCACGCTTGTGTGGAATAAGGTAGCGCTTTTACGACTTAGGATAACATTTTTGACCCTTAGTTTAGTGTTTTCACTTCATAGATTAGCGTTTTCATAACACAGGTTAGCACTTTTGCTTAAGAAATCATGCTTTTACCTAGTAGTTTGGCGATTTCATTGCACAACTTAACACTTTCATCTTGTAAGTTAGCGCTTTTTCTCAATAAGATAGCACTTTTGTTGTTTTAGCATTTTCATCTCTCTGCCGCAAAAAAATTGGAATTTGGCAATCATTCTGCTAACAAATCCTTGCAGGTTTGACCTTCCAAGACTAATTTTTTTCTAAAGTACAAACTTGTGTTCTTGCAGGTTTCTTTTTGAGCAACTTTTTAATGCATTTTATCACATAGTTTAACTAGGAGTACTTTGGGAAGTAAAAAATCGTACATGTTTCATCTAGTTTAACTAAGGGGTAAATGAACAACATGCAACTTACATGACATGTTTTTAGTAAGGCAGTTGCACATAGGTAATCTAAAGGGTAAAAGAACCATTGTCTATCATGTTTGTTTTAAAGTGGTAGGTGAGTATGCTCTCACCCTAATACAGTGATTAGAAAGATAGACCTACTTTCATTTCATGTTTTACCTTTAGAGGGCTTGCCTTTCGGAGCTTCCTTGAGGGGGCCAATGAGAGCGGAATGACCCAAGTGGAAATAGGCTAATACCAAGTCCTTCTAATCCACTCTAAATAAATCATGTCTATGACAAAAGTCATGGACGACATGTGTTGATTAGTTCATAATGACACAATGTTTCCCCATAAACCCTATGGAGCACAACCTTATAGGCTGGGAACCTTCTGTATTTATAGAGTGTAGAGTGTTGCATGTATGGCCACGTGACTAGAAGCCCTTACTAAAAACCGTTTTGTATTAGTTGCCAAAATCCTTCTAATTGTTGATGTAGGAGGTTGGACCTTTGAAGCAGCTCACACACATATGGCTCTTAGTAGAGATATGTAGTTTTCCATGGTGAGTTTTCATGGAAACTGGTGCTTGGCTACCCTAGAGAAGTGAGTGTCGAGGATGGAGCCAGTGGGGTCAAGCACCTAAATATCCATTCTGAATAACGTAGGCTCGAGGGAAACTCTATGTGAGATTCAACAATTATAGTCTCGACCTAGCATAGGACTTCTACTTGCATGTGCACTTTTCTTTCCAAATATTGTGTCTTTTATATCTACAAAACATTCTCAAAATGGTCAAAAACTTAAAAAACCATCATTCTAAAATGAGTCAAAAATCCAACAACTTGCTAAAAAACTAAAGAATTCATTTGACACAATCAGAATCACACATTTGTTGCACATAACAATGCTTTTGCATCTTAAAACAATGCTTTTGAGCAATAGTGCAATGCTTTTTACCTTTAGGATCGTGCATTTACTAAATAGAATGACGGTTTTACAACTAAAACAATGCTTCTGCACCTTAGGTTCTCACTTTTACGGTGTAGAGAAATGCTTTTATCCAATAGAGAGTGCATTTGTTTCATAGGTTAGCACTTTTGATCAATAGGTTAGCGAATATGTTTTCCCGCATCTGCAATTGTGATCATTTCCACATATCAGACCAAAATTTTAACATCATTTTTAGATACCATTTTTAGAGGAGGTTTGTTTCCAATTGTCACAAGTCTTCAAGCTAGTCAAACAATTAAGTTATCAATCAAATAGGCTATTTTTAAAAGGTTTTTATAAGAATAAATATCCAACAAGTTAGTGATTCAACCATCTTAAGTGCAAATAAACATCATTATCAGCTTCTTATCATGATATACAATATCCTTTATTAGGAAACTTGATCATATCAACCTTTGTTCATTACTTTGGATATATCATTCCTCTTTGGACCTAGGTTTTATCAAAATCAAGATTGCACTCACATTGGAATCAAACAACTTCTGAATCATTAGATGCTTATATGACTTTTAGATAGAAAAGAAAACCAAATTGGAAGGCTATCTTGAAGAAGAGTAAATTCTTATACATCAATCACAAGATCTTGTTAAAACATAGAACAATCCTACACCATTTTCATCACAATTTATGTGGTTACGAAATGAAGTTTGATGGAGAAATTCTGCAAGCATGTGCTTTTCAACAAAAAGATGTCTTATCACAACACACTAATAATGGTGATAAAATCAACAAAGCTTATCTTCCTAAACCAGTGATCACCTATTTAGTTACATTTAGAAAATCAAAAACTTAGGACGTTTTCAAATCAATCACATGCCAGTTTGGACTAGAGCTCAATACGAGTAATTGAGAAGACAAAAACAAATGGAAGATGATGATTCAATATTTAAAACTTTTGGGTACACAGATGTTGATGAAGAAGCAATCAATAACACCATTAGAGGCCTTGAACAAGATTGTAAATTTGACAAACCAATAGAAAAAATATTGGAAAAACAAAAGAAGAGGTACATCCTTATTTTATCAAATTCAGGAACTAAAATGTCACAAGATTTTAACTTGGAAAGTTTGAAACAAGATGTGGGAACAAGTTGTTGGCAATTGACACTCATTTGGGTTCTAGGTGTTGTCATTGATGGCAAAACACTTCATGGAAGATCCAGTAATCAAGGTAACCGATATTGATATCACTAAAATTCAGGGAACCAACAGACATGTAAACCTGCAAACTTGGAACCGATATTCTAAGGCCGGCATAAAAGATTGATCTGACAGGATAAAGTGACAATGGTCAACAGCATCGATCACAAAGATTAATGTTTTTATTTATGTCTAGGCCGATATGTAAATAATTTATAATATGATTGTAAGCTGACTTAAGGAATTTATTTTTATACATGTAAAAGGGTATATAAGTCAGTCTGGTTAGATCATTTTGAGAGATATAGATGTGATAGGTTATGTGATTGTAAAGCGAAAAATCACGATCGAACCCTAAGTGTTCCCCCCACCACTCCAAGGAGAGAGAAAGGAGGTCACTAGGGTTGACGGTTTTCACTTAGGGGAGACTTTACATTCAAAAGAGGAGTTGAAACCCACAAGATCCAATCCCACACAATGCAAGATTAGATGCTGAATGAGTTTCAAGGGTTAAGACAGCAAGGCTACCCTCTTTTGTAAAGAATGTAGATAGAGGGATTGACCTAGGAATGCATGTAAAGTGAGAAAGATTCACTTATAAATAGAGATAGGAATATAGGATGAAGCTGCGGACCTGGAATTAGTAGTAAAATGTCGAGACGGCCCTGTCCTGCAAATTTGAATGAAAGTTGACGGGACGATGGCGCCCGACGTGCACATGGTCCTCCGAAAAATCCGCAAAACAAAGGGGGATCTGTTCATCTCTGCACAAGGATTCCAGATCTTCAATTACAGTCGCGTACTTGCAACCTACACACAAAAAAGAGAGGACGATTGGGGGGTTAGGGATTAGGGGTTTGCCCTTAGGTCAGACCCTGGTTTTGGAATTAACCAAGAAATGAGAATGTTGTAAATGTAAATGTTTGTAATGTAATAAAGTACTGATACCTTGTTGTAAGAATGTTTGTATTCTTACATGCGAAGGTGTAAATGTTGTTGTATGTTGTATGTTGTATGTGATCTCCTCTTCAATGGTTGAAGCCTTGTCTTGAATGCAACACTTAGCCTTGAATGGAGACCTAGAATGCTCAATCGCTTGAAGGAATGCTTGAATGCTTGAATGCTTGAGTGTTTTAATATCGCTTCCGCGTCTTGCACACATATGTCCTTCCTCCTCCAAATGGGAGAGGAAATGTAGTTTATATACTTGTCAATTAGGGTTGATAGACTGATTTTTCCGACCTTGGGCCGATATAGCAACCTTATTTTCCAATTTACAAACTTAAAGACCCGAAGCCCCATAAGAGACCGGGCCCAAAATAGGGCCAGGGACCAGGGCGCTGGGCGCCATGGTCCTGAAGGACCAGGGCATTGGGTGCAATGGTCCCACCTCCCAGGACAGTAGGGTGCAAGGAGGAATCAGGCTAGGGTGCTGAAAAATGCAGTTTTTGATGTCATGAACAAGTTTCGGGGTCTCCATTCAGGTTCAGTGTTGCGTCGCCATCGTGAAGACCCAAATGCAGTCGAAATTGCAAGTGTCACAATTTTAGGACGTTACATTTAGCCCCCACTTTAGCGGGAGTATAAGCGTACGCCCATACTTCCGGTAATGTACAAGGAAACAACATTGAAAGACTTTCACCATGTCAAGGAGGCAAGACACACCAAGCCCCCAGTGGACTAAGGATCTTACGACTTTGATTGACAAAGTAAAAGGGAAGATCACGAGGGAGAACCATGACTGTCAGTAGTAAGGATCCCTCACTATGAGTCATGCAAGAGAAATACCAAAAAATTTTCAAGGCAAAGTTAAGTTCACCAAGAAATTTTCAAGTATCCTGAAGGGATATACGGGGTGTATGCCCCCCTACGTTAAAGCGATCACACATGCCTCAATGGGGATGATTGCTTTAAGGTAGTGATACACATAAGAAATGAGAAGGGAAAGGAGCACGTTATCACAAAGATTTAGCCCCCAAGTGTGAGATAAACCCAAGGATAATAGACACAAAACACAAAGCATGAGGTGACTTCGCTTTCCTCGGGGTCAGTATGTTGTATGATAATTCATGTATATCATATGTATGTATGCATAATTGTTCTTCATTCCCCAATCAAGGAAGGTCACCTAGAAGAAGGGAACACATGTGTCTTTTGAGTCAACATGAGAGAGACCAAAAGAGATCTCAATGCTTTGCATCGTCCTCAAGTAGACAACACTAAGGACAACAAATAGAAGAATGAGAATAACACATAGAAGAAGTAACAAAAGAGAGGAGGAGAGAGCTTGCTATGCTAATGAAACTAGTCTACCAAGTCATCCACCCCCCGATCTTGCTGATCAATATTTTGGGAAGGCAGGAAACACGCTAGAGGAGGAACATTCAACACAGCAGATGGAGCTATCACAAGATCCAAACAAGGGCTATGTTCATGTTCCAAGCCATGTTGTTCTTGTCTAGGAGCTAGGATAAGTGCTTTAGAAAATTCGTTAGATAAATGGTTATCAACATCAACATATTCATATTCACTATCAGAAGAAAGAGGAGTAGCATTTTCATCATGAATAACATTTTCATCTATATCATCATCAAGATTTATGAAAATAGGATCTTTAACTCACACAGGATCAAAACCATCATGCATCTTATGTTTAGGAGATTTTGGCTCAATTTTCGGCTAAGGAGAAAATGGAAGAATACTAGCTGAAGGTGTTTTTGGGGATTGCAAAATTTGAGAAGCAGCTGCCTAAGCACTAAGACGATGCTTTCATCAGTGTTCACGCGTAGAACGATTTCATCTAGTCTTAGTAGGAAGTGGAGAAGATTGAGGAGGAATGTTCTCATCCTTATCACTTGGGTGTTTAGGTTGTGGTCTCTTAGGCTGGATAATAGGAGAAGAGGAAGGTCTCTTCTCTTTATAAGAAGAAGGAGGAGGAACTGCTCCATATAAAGGAGGAATATTTGGTTTAGGAAGGAGACCAAGTCCATCATGACGAGGAGGTATAGGTCTGCTTTTAGAAAGTTTATTAGACATAGACATAGTCACATCCATAGGAATGGGTTGGGAATCTTCTTGAGGAAAGACATTAGTTTTATCTTTCAAAGGAAGAACTTCCTTCTCAAGAACGATAGGAATATCAAGTTTGGGTGTTCTAGGTTCACTTAGAGATAGGATCATATCTGTTTTCCACTTTTGATAAGATTTGAAAAGATGATCTCTTCATGGAGGAAGAGATTGGAATTGTTTAGGCCAAAAATAATCAATAGGAATGCTAGAAGTTCTTTTAGTTGGTTTAAAGAGACTATGATTGACAGTAACAACTTCACCATTATGGGGAAATTTCAAACACTTATGATTAGGAGAAGCAATAGCTTTCATGGAAGATAGCCAAGGATAGCCTAGCTTCACACGAAATTGCTCGGAAGATGGAATAATAGCAAAGCTCACATCAAGGGATTTGTTATGGACCTCAATAGGTAATGTAATAGAACCAATTGTAGGAGAAGAAAATGCATCAAATAATTTCACAATCACATCTGTTTTGTCATAGATCACTTGATTCAATTGTAAAGTAAAGAGAAATTCTTCAGTAATAACATTAACCATGCAAGAGGGATCAATAAGAACTCCACGACAAGGTGTATTCTTGACTTTTGCAACTATCTATAAAGGACAATCAGGTGCCCTGATAGTTTCATTAGAATCAAATGTGATGGAAGGTTCTTTAGGGTTTTCTTGCTACTCTACAAAGTTAATCACATTCGGAGTCATAGACACAAGACCATCAGATGAGAAAGAGGAATCATTAGTCTCAATCACATTAGAGGTATGAGAAGGTAATGGATCAGTAAAAATCTTAAGATTTTGGTTAGGAGGAGCTACAGATGTGTTGCCTTTATCATTCATACCAGAAATAGAGATAGTATTATTATCAATCAAATCTTGAATTTTACCCTTTAAAGCAAAACATTTTTCAGTATCATGCCCAGGTTGATGATGAAATTGACATAAAGATTTGTTATGAAAATAGGGTGAATTAGTCTTTGCAGGATCTATTTGCTTTATAGGAGGGAGAGTAAACACATTTTGTTCCAATAACTTATTCATAATACTATGCAATGATTCATTCAAAGGAGTAAACTTTCTTTCTTTCTTGAAAAACTTAGAAATAGGAGGCACACCTGATGCTGCATTCACATTGTTGTTGATGATGTTTTCATTGAATTTAATGGACTCTTTGTTCAGTTTAAACTTCCCAAATGGTTGTTGACTACTATCACCCTTATCACTCGGAACCATAGGATTTGCTTGTTCCATTTGACTCACAGTCAGCTGATAATTGTGAAGAGTTGCACACAACTGTTGGAAAGAAGTAAACTCAGAAAACAGAAGTTTTTCTCTAATATCTTTTTGTAAATTAGAAATAAAGATTCTTTGAATATCATTGTCAGGCACTGGAAAAGAGATTTGAGCATACAAATGCTTATATCTACCAATGAAATTAGTCACTTTTTCTTTAACACCTTGTTTACAATGCATTAAATCAATCAAAGTAACTTTAGGACTTATATTGTTTTGAAATTGTTGAATAAAAGCATTTGCAAGTTGTTCAAAAGAAGTAATAGAATAAGAAGGCAATGAGCAATACCATTGTAGGGCTTTATCTCTTAATGTCCTAGTAAACAGTTTTACAAGCAACCTTTGGTCATAAGAAAAATCGGTACATATTGTTTGAAACGTCTTAACATGTGTTAAAGGATCACCTTTACCATTATAAAGCTCCAAATGCGGGATTTCAACATGTTTAGGAGGGATAGCTCAAACAATGTCAAGAGAAAGTGGGCTCGCAACATCAAATGTGGGCACACTAAACTTAGATTGATTCATAGAGGCAATTTGTTGCTGTAAAGAAGAGACAGTTTGTGCAAGATTATTAATGGTCACTTCAGTCAAAGAGTTCATATTAGACGTGTTAGATTGTGATGGAGGTATTATGTTATTGAAAGAAGGTATTGATTGAGAGTAAGGTGGCGAGACACTATGATAGTTAGTCATAGGAGATGATTGGAAAAGAGGAGCACTACAAGGAGGAATGGAATGGTTAAATGAATTGCCCCCTTGCGTCATGTTCATTTGTGGAGATGTAATAGGAACACTTATTGAAGGAATGAATGAAGAAGTTGGATTGAATGAAGGAAGAGGGTTAATTGAAGAGGAAGGATTGCCCCCATGACTGGTGATCATAGGCGGAATGTCTTGTATAGAAGTAGTCATTATGTTTGATGTAGAGGTAGGTATGCTAGCAATAGAAGTTGTCAATGCAATAGAATGATTGACCTGAGTGGGAGGTTGTGTATAACCTAAAGTTTCAACACAACTCTTCATAGGCATCACATTCAAATCCACAATGTGTGCAATACCATGCAAAATATCAATTCCATTCTTATCACTTTGAACCATACATTTTAGACCCTCAATTAAGGAAAGAGCTTGACTATCGGGATACTCTTGAGACATCCATTGCTGAAAATCATCAAATTGGTTATCCAATTTCAAAAGTTGTTCTATAGAAACCTCATGGAGAGCTTCTTCATCATTAGGAGGATTAGAGGAATTACCTGTGTCCTCGTTAAAAAGGCTATTCAAATTAGGTTCCATCTCCTCAGTAATTAAACCTTGGAAAGACTTAATTCTAAGGCTTCGTCTAACGGGAATAGCGTAAGTAGGGCTTATTGTTGTAAAACTCATGCACTAGAGAGGGAGAGAAGATTTTGAATTAGAGGTAGCAAATTTCAATAAAATCAACCAATCTCCTAGATTTAAGCTGTTAAATGCAATCACGACAATCTCTTGAAATTTCAGAAAAAATGTCAGGGACCGTGGCGAACGGAGTGCACACGGTCCTCGCAACTTTTTTCAAAATTTTCAGGAATGAAAGTTATGATGATTTTAAAGCTAATCTGAAAAAATTGAGTGATTTTATGATCTGTAGATAGGGCAAATTTGAGTTGCAATCTCAAAATTGAACCCTACCAAGATTGTTGAAAAATGCAAAATTTGAATCTTGAAAAAGAGATGGAAACTGAAATTTTGAATTTTATGATTTTAGAGGGAATACTAAGAGCAATGCAAGCTTTGAAATTTAAAAGTTGACTCAATTTCACGCAAAATTTAATTTTGAAAGCGGAAATCAAAGTTGTTGCAATTAAACACTTAATTTCAAAAGTCACAAATTTCAAGAATTTGAATAAAGCACTGAAATTTCGAATGAATGCCAACACACTTTTCAGATTTAGGACAGTAAGAACACAATTTGGACACAAAATTTCAATTTCAACAATTTTTGAATGATTAGAAGCCTTAATCCAAGCAATCACTAGACCAATTTTGACTTTAATTTTGAAAGTGTTAGAATTAATGAAATCAGCCAAGATTCTGAATTTTAGCAGAAAAATATAGTAGGATCTAGCTCCCGAAATTTCAGAAAAAATGTTAGGGATGATGGCGCTCGGGGTACACACGGTCCTCGCAACTTTTTTCTAAATTTTCAGGGATGAAAGATATTATGATTTTGTTGCGGAATCCAAAGTTACAGCCGATTTGGAGATGTTTTGATCAGTGAAATTGTCGGTCAAAGGTTGAATCAAGAGGGTTTTAAAAATTAGGGTTTTGACACTTAACCACTTAATTTTTAGAATTAAAGCACAAATATGAATTGACAATTTGTAATAGAAGGGTAGATCTGAAACAAGCATTAACATTTAAACATTTCACAAGCTCAACTACTAAAAAGAAAATTTAGGGTTTTCATGCAATTAACCTCTAAAATTTGCAAAAGATCAAACATGGAAATGTAATCAAGGCATCCAATTTTTAGATCTAACCATGAATAATTAGAAAGGATGTTCACATCAGGTTCACCAAAATGTAAAGCGGAAAATCGCGATCGAACCCTAAGTGTTCCCCCCACCACTCCAAGGAGAGAGAAAGGAGGTCACTGGGGTTGACGGTTTTCACTTAGGGGAGACTTTACATTCAAAAGAGGGGTTGAAACCCACAAGATCCGATCCCACACAATGCAAGATTGGATGCTGAATGAGTTTCAAGGGTTAAGACAGCAAGGCTACCCTCTTTTGTAAAGAATGTAGATAGAAGGATTGACCTAGGAATGCATGTAAAGTGAGAAAGATTCACTTATAAACAGAGATAGGAATATAGGATGAAGCTGCGGACTTGGAATTAGTAATAAAATGTCGAGACAACGCTGTCCTGCAAATTTGAGTGAAAGTTGACGGGACAATGGCGCCCGGCGTGCACACGGTCCTCCAAAAAATCCGTGAAACGAAGGGGGATCTATTCGTCTCTGCACAAGGATTCTAGATCTTCAATTACAGCCGCGTACCTGCAACCTACACACAGAAAAGAGAGGACGATTGGGGGGTTAGGGATTATGGGTTTGCCCTTAGGTCAGATCCCAGTTTTGGAATTAACCAAGAAATGAGAATGCTGTAAATGTAAATGTTTGTAATGTAATAAAGTACTGATACCTTGTTGTAAGAATGTTTGTATTCTTACATGTGAAGGTGTAAATGTTTTTGTATGTTGTATGTTTTATGTGATCTCCTCTTCAATGGTTGAATCCTTGTCTTGAATGCAACACTTAGCCTTGAATGGAGACTTAGAATGCTCAATTGCTTGAAGGAATGCTTGAATGCTTGAATGCTTGAGTGTTTTAATATCGCTTCCACGTCTTGCACACATATGTCCTTCCTCCTCCAAATGGGAGAGGAAATGTAGTTTATATACTTGTCAATTAGGGTTGATAGACTAATTTTTCCGACCTTGGGCCGACATAGCAACCTTATTTTCCAATTTACAAACTTAAAGACCCGAAGCCCCATAAGAGACCGGGCCCAAAATAGGGCCAGAGACCAGGGCACTGGACGCCATGGTCCTGAAGGACCAGGGCATTGGGCACCATGGTCGCACATCCCGAGACAACAGGATGCAAGGAGGAATCAGGCCAGGGTGCTGAAAAATGCAGTTTTTGATGTCATGAACAAGTTTCGGGGTCTCCATTCAGGTTCAGTGTTGCGTCGCCATTGTGAAGACCCAAATGCAGTCGAAATTGTAAGTGTCGCAATTTTAGGACGTTACAGTGATGTTATGCGAGCAAAATCTTGATTGACAAAATGAGAATATAATGATATGTTGTCAATCTTGGTTATTTGTCAAGAGGATTGGGAAGCAATCTAAGTTACTGGTAAGGAAGAAAATAGTGTAAACCAGTACAATCTATGCTTCAACCGGAATTCATCTAGCATATTAGTAGTCAATGAGGGTCCTTTGTGATGAGCAGTGTGCTCTAGGAAACGTGCCTTCCTACATGTGCAGGCCCCTGATGTAATATTTTTTCATTTGGCTAGTGGATAGACATTGTGGGATATCAATCCCCTTGTGATTTTTCTTCTTTGAGGTTTTCCACATATAAATCTTTGTGTTATGGTGTTTATCTTTGTGGTTATGTTATTATCGCTTGTTGTTATTTTTTAATATGCATATCGGTTACTGAGTGGTTTTGTTAATAAGGTTAAAATTAATCTCATTGGTAGAACACTGATTCACCCCCCCTCTCAGTGTTCTTAGATCCCAACAATTGGTATCAGAGTTTGGTTCCTCAGAATAAGTCTAACAACTCGAGGAAGATCCTGAATCCATAATCCATGGAGATGAGTATAGAGAAAGAACTTGAAGTAGCACTTGAAGAATATGATACTGAAAGGTTGAAGAACTTGAAGCTACAAGATGAGTCGAGTTCTGCAAAGGAATTCATCCTTATCCTATAGGAGAGGTTGTTATCTGCTCAAGATAAAATGAAGGAACTCTTACAAAATCAGGATGATGAAGAAAAGAATGCACTTAAGGAACTATTTTAGAAGCTAAGTCAGAAGAATGGTGTCATGAATAATGAAATGAAAGCCATAACCATGAGTATATCCAAGGAGATTGAAGACCAGAAGAAGAATGAAGAAAATATTCCAATATCTTTGCAAGACAGATTTGAAGAACGCATTAGGTTGGCTCATGAGAATGATGTGTTGAGAACTGAATTGGTGCAATCTCAAAAAAATGAGCAAGAGTTGGAAACAATGGTGACAATCCTAACAGGATATTTGGATGTTGCAAATGAATACAAAGACAAGTTTAAGGCTAGTTCTACAAAGCTTGATGAATTATTGAAGGATCAAAGAGACACTGGAGACTCTAGAGGTCTTGGATTCAAGCATGGAGAAATCTATAGTAGTACAAATTAGGATGACACATCCAGTCACAAGGTCAACTCGAATTAGAAATCACTGATAAGACAAACTAATGCACATAAATTAAATGGTAGATACTTTGTTTGCAATAAGTTTGTTCATAGAGCAAGTCAATGCAGAAATAGAGCAAATCAAAATAATAATTTAGTTCCTGGTCAGTGTTCAAATTGTAAAAAGTATGGTCATAGGACAACAAATTGTAGAATGAATGTGAGATGTCATGCATGTGGAAAGTTTGGACATATGGCTAATCAATGTAGGTCAAGGAATGATCAAGGATACAGTAAGTAAATTTAGAAGAATAATGTCACTTTCTATGAATGCAATGAAATAGGACACATTGCTAAATTTTGCAAAAGAAAAAATAAACTAGTAGGAAATAAATAGAAAGGAAAGAAAAAAGTTGATGAAATCCAACAAGCTCATGCTAAACAGTGGGTTAGGAAGTTTGAAGATCAATTGGAAAAAGAAAATACCTTGGTTACTCAATCGGCAAAGCGGAATGTTCCTGCACCGATAGGAAACTCATCTGGTAACTAAGGCATTAGCCTTAGGGAGAGGTAACATGATGAAAAAAATTTCATTACCCCCGGTAGTGGTCTGAAAGCTTGTTTTAGACTTTGGAGAAGTTAGATTGATGGTTAACTGAAACTGAAATAATGGATCCCAGATTCGGTATGATATGGCGACATGCATTTATGTCAATAATAAATTAGGGTTTCACAAAATAAAAAGGAAAAGTTCATTTTTTGTCACATAGCACTCAGAGCAAAGCAGAGCGAGTTTAAGGTGACCTAAGGTGATTAAGATCATTTTCAAGAAAATTCCAATACATTCAAAGCAAATGTTAAAGGGTTTTCACTGGCAAAGTTTGTGAGGTATTTTATTGGTGTTTAAGCTATCTTTTTGCAATCGCAATGGCTTCTATGTCAACTCCCGCTCTGATAGATGTGGCAACCCCTATTGTAGCTGACATTAAGGATCATTCACACCCATTTTTTAAGAACTATCCCCAAATTTCCAAGGTCGATGATTCAGTAAGTGTATTTTCAAGGGTTCCCAACACTATGTCTAGGATGTCAGGGAATATATTCACGTCACCTTGGAGGAACCAGGAACATCAGAGATCAAGACCATGCATATGACAACATTATTGGACAAGAATGTCACGATCAAACTGGAATTTGGAAATTTGAAGGATTAGGGTTTCATTGATATTTTGGAGATGCCTAAGTTTGATGATGAAATAATTTAGTATGTGTTGAGCCATGTTAATGGCGAATTCATGTGGCTAGACTGGCCTTACAAGATTACTAAGGAGGCTATTCGTGCAATCACTAGTTTGCCCTAGGCTGGACAGACACTGGAAAAGAATAATTTTGAACAACAAATTCAATAAGTTAACCCGTGCCACTTTCAAGAATTGATCAATGAGGGTAAGCAATATCCAGGACAAGGATGTGAAATTTACCAGTATGATCATTGGGTACAAGGTAACTCAATCCAACCAGTTGAACTCTATCTCTAGTTCTTGTATCTACTATACACATAAGATGGTTAAGGAGAATGAGAAATATGATCTATGTCAGTGGATGTGTGATGAGTTAATTTTAAATCTAGGGAAATTGAAGGGAGAAAAGAAAGGTGTATTCTGGTATGGTAATCTTCTTGTTTGTTTGATGCTTTTCTTTCTTAATGACACCCCAAAATCTGGCAAGAGGCAATGGGTCTTTGACATTCCTATAGGGAAGCAAATCAAGGATGCCTTGAGAAACTGAGGAAAAGACAGAGACAACATTTTATGGGGTTATTTCAAGGCTTTCCAGAAGGCAATGAAACAAAGGGAAAGAGTACCAAAACATATTGTGGATAAGTATTCTACTGATATTTTATTTATGGTTAAAAAGGATGAAACTCTAATGGAGGTGGTGCAACCTAGAATGATATGGGTAACTGAGATGGGCTATGAAGTTGATGCACAGATCTTGGACTTATATGCCAAGATGCTTATTGATGCTTCGGTTGATGAAAAAGAAAAGACTATTGGTACAACAAAGCAAAAGGAATTAGAGGTGTAGATAGGTTCTAGCAAGAAGAAAAGGGAGGGACAAATAAAGAAGGTAGGAAAAGTTGTCCAAAAGATGTCCACTAAAATCAAATAGATCATTGGATTAGCAAAGTCATCTTCTTTGGTAGCAGTTCAGACCTCATTGACAGCAGCAACCAGCAAGGGTGTGATGAAAAGAAAGCAACCAAAAACCTTTATTTCCCCTATTGCTTCAGGATCTGAGACTGAATATGAGCTCCCCAAGATTCCTAAGACTTACATAAGGATTCAGAGGAAGAAGCCTAAGGAAGGGAAACAACAGAAAGAAAAGGTCACACCTCTGGAAACCCCAAAGAAACCTTTGAAGGAGAGGAAGCCTACAAAGAAGAGGAAACCGGTAAAAGAGTTAGCTTCCATTCTTAGTAAGAAGAAGAAAGAAGATTGAGATGTGGCTCTTGAATCTGACAAAAGTATTAAGGTTATTCCTCCTCTTTCCATTGTTGAATTAATTGATCAAATTACTAAGGATGGAATTTTGAGTAATATAGAACATTATTATGTACATATGGATTATAAGGAACAAAAGGAGCTTGAGGAATCAGTTTTCTTATACTTAGATATATATAAGAAAGCTTTAATTGAGATAGAGAAGAAAATACTAGCAAAGTTGTATAATAAATTAGATTCTAGAAGATTGTCTACTATTGAGGAAGATAAACATATAAAGGTTCATGAATTGTTGATTGTTTGTGGAGCTATCACTAAAGAGGAGATGCAACAGTATCTCAAATTTGCAAATAAATTTTTTTTCAGAGTAGACACCAACATATAAGCCTTATGGTGGATAGAGTAAATGAAATAGTTAAGGAGACCCACAAGGCACGGGTGAAATTCTTTATTGATAAACTTGACTTCTTTACATCACCAAAAGTCCCTCCTAAGTCTAACATTCCAAACATCCTAGTAGATGCTAAAGGGAAGGGTATATTAAGGTGAACCTTCACCAGTCTTGGAATAGAAAATAACTGAGGCCATTCCTCCAGATGAACCAATTGTAACTAATGTTGAGGTAGACTTATTAGCAATTGATGTTGTACATGTTGAGCAGGTCACACTGGAACAGATCATTCCAGATGTAGAGGCTACTGATATTGAGGTAGTTAATAAAAAAGATGAGGACATGGAACCTCCAGGAACAAGTGTACATATCAAAGAGGTCAAGGTTGAGTCGGTTACTGCAACAAGTGGTGAAACCATCAGTGCAAGTCAAAAGGTTGGAGATACTAGCAAAATTTTGGATAGTCATTCATTGTTGGCGCTTGACTCATCCGATCAAGTATATTTTAGGCATTTTGAAGAGAAGAACATAGAGCAGTTGAGTAGTTTTGAGTTAATGTTTGTTGCAACTTAGAAGTTAATGAAGGAAGGATCTGAAGACAAATAGATTATTGAGCAAGCTATATCGGTAAATTGCAGCATCTTGCACCAAAATGCAAGGTTAATCAAGAAACTAGTTCATCCAATAAGCTTAAAGGTTTGACTGAGCACATTGCAAAAGAATAGAAAACTCTTCAACAAGTGTCAAACTAGTAGTTGGTGGAAAGATACAATGCAACTAGGAAGGTCACTTGTTATAAT